>NW_007578367.1:78089-96272 GCF_000690725.1 Stegastes partitus
GCTAAACTGAATTAAATAATAGCGTATTATATCGTGATGTATAGCAGATGACCCGAAGTGCTAAAAACATAAAATCCCCTATTGGTTTATTTTAGATTTAAAACATTTCAGGTTGTGTTGCACATTGTGGGATAAATGAAGCAGTCATGGTGAGCACAAGACTCCATAGACTCTCATCCAAGATAGTGCACTATTAAAGGTGAATAAATAAGCTTATCAAACTACACACAGTTAACTACCCAGCTTATTTATTCCCTAAACACTGATATATCTGTGTCATGACAATCTAACGGCTTATTCACAGTGACATAAAAATATTTGCGATGCAGGTCAGGACCCAACCTGAGGACAACCGCCATGTAACAAAAGATTTACCAGCAGCTTATGAATTGTGACTCTGTGTGTAACAGCTCGCCTGTGAGGTGAAGAAAAGTTCACAGTGTGACTTGCCAAGTTGAGGATTATTTATAATTAAAAGCAATTAATGAGGGTAACTCTGTTGTGCCATGTGTAGATATGATCTTTGGAGATGTTGCTGCTGGTTGACGGGGCAGTTTTTTCAATAAACTCAGAAAAACGACTCTTACAAACAGCTGAAAGCAACAAACAAACTTAATCTTGTAGTTTAACAACTGGACTTGCTTGAGTTTCTTGGATGAGAGCTGAAACGTCTTCAAGAAACTCAAGCAAGTCCAGTTGTTACAATTAAACTACGAGAATAACCATGAGCTGGATGGCTGCGAGTCTTCACAGACAACAAACTAACGTCTGTTAACATTTTGTCAAAAACCTGAATTGCATTTGAATTAATGAGTCTAATTAATCGGACCTGTTACTGAAGCTGTCTTCATTAGTGCAGGAAAGCTTTATTTTTTTTTGAGATTTCAGAAATTTTAGTGCAAATTGAATGGAAAAGGTGTTTGACAGCATGCTGTGTCTTTTCTGCTTGTGATGTTCATAAAGCACTGAAATTGGGAAAAAGCCAACTCACTTCACATAGTTTAAAGTATGTTGCTCATGCGTTTCTCCTTTTTTTACAGAAGGAAAAGCAGGGTGCCCATTCAGGTCAACAGGTAAACAGAACGTCTGAAAGGCGTTTAAGAGACACAAACATAGTGATTTATTAAGTCAGGGTGTTTTTAGTACATTGCAACATGATACAAATTCCAAAATGACAAACTCCCAATGCACAACATTTAGTATTTTTGCTAAACATCAGCTGCGGTGCGATTTAGACGTCGTGACGCGAGAGCGGTTCCAGTTGATTAACCTCGTGTCAGAGCAGCCGCCAAACTTTTTCCTCTTTCTTAAGAAGTCTGTGTTCGCTGCGCTATCAAACACTTTCCGCTGGCAACCGCGGCGCTCATCAAGCGCCGGGCGAAATCTAGGTTAACTCGAATCACGGAGATGAAACCCCACGTTTCCTTTAGCTCCCCTTATTAATGCAACCTCCCAATTTACATAGGGATCATTGCTCATTTATCATAATGAAACACAAATATTCCCAACAGTTTCACGTCTCTCCGAAGCAATCCATCCTCATTTGTTTTCTCCCACTTAATAAAGAAGCTAGGTGTTCACCAGCAGGAAGTGTTCTGCATATTGACATTTTAAAATACTCGGCTCAACTGTAAAGCACCAAGGATGTTTTTTTTTTTTTTTTAACCTTTCTAGTCTTTAACATCCAAATGTAAAAAAAAGTCGGGGTCTTAAAGAGCTACAAGAGGATGCTTCACAAGGGACAGAGAATGAGACAGACAAAAGAGAGCCGCATCATTAGGATTTGCTTATGCTATCCTCGCTGCTAATTACATATAATAGGAAACCTCTACGGAAGAAGAAGTGTTGCGTCAAGTCAAAAGCCTTGGTGGTCGTTTTTCTCTCTCTCTCCCTCTTTGTTGATGATGTGGATAATGAGCCACCTGTCTTACTGAAGTCCTGCAATATTTCACTCAGTATTTCATCTGCTGGAGCAATGGGAATAAAATGCTCAGTGTGCTATGAAAGAACAAAAAGGAATGGCAGATTCTTGGCTCGGTTGCCTAACCTGCACTGCATTCATTTTTATCTCTCTCTCGCTCTCTCCTTTTATTTTCTCTCTTTTTTTTTTTTAGCAAATTGTCTGAGCCCCATTTTTCTAATCTCCACGCTTTCTGGGGGAGCGCTGGAGCTAAAGTCTGTAATGTTTTTCACTGTTACGTCAATATATTCAAATGCATGGAGGCGTTATATCCACAATGGTGGATAAACACAAGGATGAATTTCCCATGGTTGATGACTCTGTCTTTGCCCTGCTATTGATAAAAGAGATGATGTTTTTCTGTTACATTCCTCATGCCCATATTACCTGGCTGCTGGGGCATTTCTGTAGAAGATTATCGTACACAAGTGAAACACAATGCATATGTTCTTAAATTGAAAAAGTTTCAGTATAAATTTAATTTGCTTGCCAAGCTGCTCTAGTTGTTTTGCACATGCATATCTTTTCCCTTCCTTCTAGCCTCAGAAGAGCAGGAGGGGGGATTGCAGAAGGAAAGCGGTGCCCCCTGCTATGCAAAATGCAAATGTGAACTTTGCAAAGAGACCAACTTTGATGCCCAGGTCTCCTTGGTTTGCTGAGAAAGAACAAAAAAGGCCAGCCGATGTGCCTCCGTGTCTGACGAGTTTCCTATTTGCGGTTTCAGTGGGTGGTTAACAAGAATGCTGTGAAGACTGTACCTGCCGATAATGCAAAGGTGGTCATGCTAGCGCTGTGGGTCAGTGCGTAGTACGCTGAATGAGGCGGTGCATGCCGAGTTAGGGACTTGGGTATTCTTCCAAGGCAAAAAAAAGTGAATATTTTTTATCCTTACAATCCAAAGCATTGTATGGAGTTGCTGCTCAGTTGGTTAGTGAAAGTCACAGAAATGTGAAATGTTCCTAAATCTATTAGTTTTGGAGTTGCAAACATGCAAATAGACAACATATACCTCAAAATATACTTTAATGTAGTCCTTATTAGCTACTTAAAGCAGTGATAATAACACAGTACTCTCAGTGATGACACCTACAGGTTCCTGAACAACGTTTTTAAAGCTTATCGAGGCGACATCAGTTATCGCCATCTTGACAGAGCCAAACTCCATCTAACTCCTGGCTAATCCCAGAATGAACAAAGAGGTGGAGTGTAAAGCTGAGGGGGCCACGCAACTGTCTCTGAGTCACTGACAATCCTGTGACGGTACCCACCAGCCACTGAAACGCCCTGAAGTAGAAAAAAACTTTAAGCCTGAATACAATTTATTCAGGTGAGCTTTATAAAAGAATCATGTCTCACACACATGTTGAAAGATGTTTATTTCTGCTGTAAAGTTTCTAACATAGGGATCAATGGAGATTAACTAGTTTTTAGAGGGGCTGCAAAGTGGCTCGGTGGTTGTCGATTCGCGTCCCGGTGAGGACACCCAGGATCTTTCTGCGTGGAGTCTCCATGTTCTCCCCGTGCAGCGTGGGTTCTCTCCAGGTTCTCCGGCTTCCTCCCACACAGTCCAAAAACATGCTGAGGTTAATTGGTGATTCTAAATTGTCTGTAGGTGTGAATGTGAGTGTGCTTGGTTGTCTGTCTCTAAGTGTAGCCCTGTGATAGACTGGTGACCTGTCCAGGTGATTCTGCCTTCACCCTGAGTCAGCTGGGATAGACTCCAGCCCCCCACGACCCTAGTGAGGATTAAGCGGTATATAGATGATGGACGGATGGATGGATAGTTTTCAGAGTCTGCCTCAAGTGGACACTGGAAAAACTGCAAGCTTTGGCACTCTGGCATTGGCCTCATTTTGGTTTCCACTCCTTGGTTAACTGTTCAATCCACAACTTACGGGATTTGATTCATTCTCACTGCTTTTACAGGGTTGTTTTAGAAAAAGCAGGCAGGTGTTTTCAGTAAAATAACTGGCCCGGCCAGGTGGTCAGAAACTCAACTTCAAATGAGAATGTTAGTAAGTAACTGCTGGGGGTCCAAATTAGCCACGGCTTGCTTTCAAGCTCATATCAACCTAACAGGTAAAGTGCTGTTTTCACAACTAAAATAGCTGTTGAATATGTAACGAGACAGCAATGATCACAAGTAGCATGCATTACTGTTTGCTACTGTCTCTTCATGATGGTATGACTTGGGCACTTGCCAGTTTACAACGTCTCCTACTGGGGATGTTGGCGATCTATTCTGGTGGGTGGTTTAAGAAGCATTTTTTAAGGTCCATCCCTTGGTCCATTTCATGCAACCGACACACTTGTGTTTTATCAAATGTAACTGCCCACACCGACTCTCAGCGACATCATACATGCCACTACACAAGCCTTTCAAATGTTTTATGATCCATGTCCACTTTACATCTCAGGCCCATAGCCAGCCATCAGGTCGAACATTATCACAGCTGGCAACTGTTCAGATCACCAGCTTTTAATGCTGCGTATTTGTTGTCAACTAAAATTTATAATGATTGATCAAGACCTGTCAAGAACTCACTGATGACAAGCAGGTGGACACAAATGCTTGACACAGATAGGGTTCAGGCAAAAAGGCAGGTTTTATTACCGTTCAGGGTTCGGTACACAGAAGGTCAATCAGATCAGGCAGAGGTATCCAGAAATCGAGAGGCAAAAAGGCAAGGTCCAAAAAACAGAAACGAGGTCGTAACAAACAGACTATGACTTGACTTTGAAGTAACGCTGGTACGAGGACTGTGAAGTGCAACAAACTGGCGACGAGACAGTGAGACACACAGGGTAATATACATGAGGTAATGAGGGGAGATGGGAAACAGGTGCGGGGAGGTAATCAGGGAACAGGTGAGACAAGACAGGTACAGGACGTAAAGCTGAGACAGAAACAACTAGTGAAATGACTTCAAAATAAAACAGGAAAGATAAAACGAGCACACAAAACAGAAACTTGACAGACATGACAAGACCTCTTGTTGCAACATGTGTTTGCCACGTTGATTGTAGGCGCACAGTGTAGAACTGTGATGGGTTTGGGGGATGGAGAACAAATGAGAATCCTTGCGTAATGCTAAGCTGAAAGAGAACTTTGTCAGGCTGCAGTCTGCTCAGTACCTCTGTCAAGATAGTTCTGTTGTAATGGAGGTTTGGGTTGGTCTAGATTAAATAAATGGACAGCTCAGCAGTGCTTTAGTGCCACCGACATGTCACATCTAATATGAATGCTCAGTCAGTCTTGTTTTCTCCAAAGAATCTTTGTCTCACTATATTTCAGTCCTTTGTTTTCTGTGCTGCCATATAGCTTATCATTTAAACTATTAGATTCAACACCCCATATATGTATTTGGGGGCAATATTATAGGAAGAAATGTTGCTCATAGTGAAAAATTTGTTAGAAAAAATCACCAATATTTTTTTGTGTTTGCCCCTCGTTACCAACTGCCACGGCGGTGCCCTTGAGCAAGGCTCATAACCTCCAACTGCCTCGGTGGAGCTGCTCAGGAGTTAAAAGATCAGACTGTGGTTTACTGAGTAGCTTCCAATGTGTTTGGCTGCGAGGGAGAATGCGCCTCAAAAGGAAAGCGTTGCTCTGAGTCAAACTGCTGCGGTTAAAAAGAGACGGAAAAATAACCTCCTGCTCATTTTAAAACATATGTTGTGAAAATAATCCGGTTGCAAAGCAGGTTCTTTAGCTGGAGTTCATTGTCAGTGGTTGTCACAGCTGTGTAGTGAACAATGGGTCAATAAGCAGCTTTGCATGCTGTCATGTTTATTGCCTTGTTTGATAATCCATCTTCATCTGGCGAGAACAGGCTGCATCGCGGAACAATGCGGCATATTTAGGGTGTCAGCCGCGTCTTCTAATGTGATCATGAGTGTGATGAAATGCATTTTATTGCCGCAGACAGTATGGGTGTCGGAGCAAAGAGTGTCACTGATGCTGTTTAATGATATTTTGGTAGCTCGGTTTCCCTCTCATCAGTCTGTACCGTCTTTTTGCAAAACATGCAATACAACTACAGTTTTACTGTTGGTTCTGGGCACTTGACGCTCGCTAAATATTGACTGAATTTATTCCGGTACGACATACCAACATTAAACAATATTCAGAGTTTATGGAGAAATTAGTAAGTTTATCCCACAAGACACTACCATTCATGAAGACGGCTTGAAAAAGCATCACAGACCAACTTTTCCACTGCTGAGTTGCCACTTCACTGCACTGACGCATGGTGACATATATGTATGCACTGTTACTTAATGAATGTTGTCATACCAAGACTGAAGCATGTGTCGCGCTTTTTCACAACAGGTATTTTCTCTTGTCAAAATAGGAATAGGAAAAGGTATTATCAAGAGCATAAGGAATTATACATAGACATTCTCTATTCAAGTGCTCTAATAAACCATGAAAGTGTGACAGTAAGCCATCAATAATATGACCATAAACCTAAAGCTGTTCATAGAGGATACATTCAGCTGTTGTTTTTCATGGCACGATGTGAAATGGTCTTCTTTTGTTAACTGAAAAAGGAAACAAAAACACAAATAATTGCAAGTATTGAATAAACCTTTTCATTTACTGTATTTATTTTCCTAGTAATTTGTCGACTTATTTGTTTGTTAAAACACAATATAACAGTATACTATTTACTAAGAAAGGAGAGCTGATGAATACGGAAGCTGAGAGCGGTCGTTTTCCGCTACTGTTGTTTCTTCGCCGTTTTCTCGAGATAACGAGAAAATTAACTCGTTATCTATAACAAGAATCGTTTACTTGTGAAAACGAGATATTCGGTGTTTGTGTTTGCCCGCTCATGACCGGTCCAGGATTCCATCCTCAGTCACCAGCGGGGGGCCGGAGGACAGACGAGACCGG
This sequence comes from Stegastes partitus, assembly GCF_000690725.1. NCBI lineage: Eukaryota > Metazoa > Chordata > Actinopteri > Pomacentridae > Stegastes > Stegastes partitus. The sequence goes on from NW_007578367.1 coordinate 84,950, forward strand.
GCACGAGCGCTTCATTGTAAGTTGCCCGGTCAGCTGTTCTCATGACACGTCATGTCGGAGTTCCCGGTCAGCTGTCTATATAAGATACGTCACACCAGGAAGTCCGACAACTTCTGATGAAGGCTGAAGTGACAGCTGAAACTGTCAACGGGATAATTATCTCGTTATCTCGAGAAAACAGCGTTCGTTTTCCCGAGATAACGAGATAATTATCCCGATATTCGAGAAAATGGTGTTTGTTTTCTTGAGATATTGGGACAATTATCTCGTTATCTCGAGAAAATGGTGTTTAAAAAAATGTGCGGCCATGACCGCTCTCGGTTTCCGTAGATGAAGGCTCAAAGGATGGTCTATGAAAATTTGGTGTGCCGTTGGCCCCCCTTGTGTCCATTTGGACTGAAATATTGCATATATGCTGTGTTGTCACTATAAAAACTTCTTATGCTTTATATTTGAAATGTATCTTGATTGACACTACTCTCCCGTAATATATCTCAAGTTACTCTAGACAGTGGCGACATGGATTGCTGGTAAAAAAAATAATAACAACAGCAGCTTTGAACAAGTGTATATAAACTCCCAAAGCAGGATGCGGATTGTTGTCTGGTGTGTTTAGTGTGTATTAGTATGCAGTATGGAAATGGGACGAAGCCTTTGTTCCCACCTCTCAAAATGTCTGTCAAAGTGACTCATTTTAAGACTTGGCTAGCTGAGCTAGTTAGATATCTACACCTTTGTGATCGATCAAACGGCTTCTAAATCCTCACACTCCCCCTGCTGCTTCAGTCACTTTTCCACTGGAGCCATTCTTTTTTGTTGTTCTTTGAGTTTTTGTCACCGCCACTTCTGGCTCCCCAAGGTTACTGCCTTTTCAATCTCAATGTACCCCCACTGGTGTGCTGTGTAAAAAATACAAACAATAGAAAGCATTCGACGCATTCAGATGTGTTTCTGTTCCACACACGTTTGACTTTGTTGCGAGTATAAAGCTGACTTCATGCCACCAAAATACTACGCTCTGCAAAGGCTGGATTCTGGTGCCGAAAGAACGTCCTCCACCTGATTCAAAAGTTAATTTAAAGGCAGAAAATAAAGACAGTGATATATTCCATTTCATCTTCAAAAAACTGTGAATGCATCTCAAGTGTGTTCTGTGCTGCTATGCAAATGCTTTTTTGAAGAAGCCGAGACGTTAAAGGGGGATGGAGGATGAGCAGTGACTCTGCTATTCTGACACCACAGAGGAGTTTGTTACACCACCGTGGGCACCTTAACTGCGATGGGCAACTTCAGAGTTCGTAAAGCTCGAACGACTTGTCCAGAGGTAGGAGAAGAGTGCAAATGTTGCATTAGGGTTTGTTCATGAGTTTTAGGGAACGAGGAGCATCATGCCTTGAGGAGAGCTGGTGTGGGTCTCCTTAAACCGGGATTATACTACCTTGAGGATGCACACCTGGACAGCTGACGGCATCGTAGAGACAAGTTGTAATCTATTATACACACCTATAAGATCATCATCTAAGTGTTGTGAGTATGCACACTGCTGTCAACATGTGCGCTACTGCCCTTACAGCATAAAGGCTGTGGGGGGGACACACATTTTGGGCTGCTCATGGATGTACACAGAGGAGACAACTAAATTTAGGACCGTAGCAGACACTAATCGGCTTACTTTTGGAAACAAAAAACTGGCCACAGAAATCTGGATTTGCTACAGAGGACTGGTTTGCAGGTGCAGGCGGTTCAGCAAGAAGGGAGTTGTAGTAAAGCAGGTGAGAAATGACAAACACCTGGAAAAGCACCTGGGTCATATCTCAAGCAAAGAAGGGATAAATCCCACAGAAGGCATTTAAGAGAATTCTGCATGTGTGGGCTGCGACGTTTGGTCACAACAACACAGCGCTACTCTCTCTTCTTTGCGGACGATGTGATTCTGTTCTTCAAGCACACTCTGGCATGGTTTGTAATTAAAAATGAAGAAGATGAGATGAGAGTCTGCACCTCCAAAGGCTGAGGTCAAGGTTCTGTGCTGAGAAGCTGCAGATTTCTCCCTACAAGGTGAGAGTTAGGTGTCGTCCCAAACGTGAGTGGAAAAGTGGAGCATGAGATTGACAGGCAGATTGGTGTGGTGAAGGGGAGCTGAGCTAGAAGGCAAAGCTTTAAAGGTAGAAGTATTGCTGCTATCCCTTTGAGCTGAAATTTGAGGTAGTTCCGGGCATCTCTTGGTGAGTCTTCATGTGGGCATTCCTTCCCATGGGGGGGACACATCTTGTCAATCAAGCTAAGAATCACCTCAGCTCTTCAAAAATGGAGCGCAGAGGTAGTTCAACCGAATTTCTTAAAGCTTCATTCATGCTTTGCAATTACTGAAACAGCCAATAATAATCATGGCAGTGTACAAGGGGACGATTAGAACTGCTGAACTGCTACAACACTCCAGCCATTGCTGTTTTTCTGCAGCTGCTCCCTTCACCTTCCTTCCTCTTCCTTATGTGTTGCATGTGTTTAACAAAGGGAGCTTAGTTGTCCCATGAGAACTGGTATTGTTGTTCTTCCAAAACTCATGAAGAACACATTAAGTTCACATAAAATAACTGTGAGCATGCAAGTTTTGGGATCTCTGAGACGTGCTGATAGTCTGTCCATTCCAAGATATGTAGAGTTTACAGTTAACTCGTGAACAAATGTGAGAACAGGACACCGAGGAACTCCAGGTAGATACAAGGGAAACATGCAAACTCCTCAGAAAGCTCCAGCCTTGAACTATGTCGGTGTAAAACATCACAACACAGATGCAAAAAAACTCAAGCATAGAACTATGAATGACAAGAGTAAGATGGGCTGAGGTAATTTAAATGCTAAGCTTGGGCACCACAATAGATTTAACTACAGGACTGACCTCGTCCATTGTCCTGCTCAGTGCTCATTTCCTGCTAACTGAAGCTAACCACAGCTGAACTGGGAACAGCTGACGTCAGGAGCGTCAGCCGATTGTGTGATGTGCAGCTGGGCAGGAAAAGGCCTGAACTTTATCCACCAGGTCACGTTGTCTGGCATTTAAAAGGACACCTCAAGTTAAAAAAAAAAGGTTTTGTTACTTTGGAAGTTTTCACAGATATGCTCGGGTAACCAAACCACTCAGATGTGGAAATGCTGAGCAGACAAGAGGTGAACTCTCTGTCATGAAAGCAGTCCAAGAGATAAAATCCAGCCTGCAGTTCCACAAAACTCAAATCAATGACTTACCCTGTTTGGAAAATAAGATACTTGAAAAACAACGGCACCCTGTGACACCTCACAGTCGGTGTTAGCAATGATATTATTTCCAAAATGAATTATTTAGAAAATCTAAACCTAAGAATCAATGTCATAATTGATGACTCACTTACTAAAGTTCATATGAATTTTAGGGTGAAATGAAACAACAAGTATGGGAGTGTTTAAGAAACAAACTGACTCTGTAACAGTTGAGATTGAAAGAACCATCACACTGGCAATAGGCAGCAAAATTCTGAAAAAGTGAGACCAGTTTTCAGATTCTTAATGTTTAACTGAAGCTAACCACAGCTGAACTGGGAACAGCTGACGTCAGGAGCATAAGCCGATTGTGTGATGTGCAGCTGGGCAGGAAAAGGCCTGAACTTTATCCACCAGGCCACGTCTTCTGGCATTTAAAAGGACACCTCAAGTTAAAAAAAAGGTTTTGTTACTTTGGAAGTTTTCAGATTCTTAATGTTTAAAGACAAAGAACTTCTCTCTAAAGCAGGAGCTACAAAAAAACCTCAATCAATCCTTGATAAGCCTTTAAATATAACAGACATCTCAAATTTAAAACGTTGAAAAGATCAAATAGGTAGGGGGTATTGATAACTGAGTTAAAACGTTCTGTAATAAATAATCTGTCAAATGTTCTTTAAAGGCTGCAGGGTGGCGCAGTTGGTAGCACTGTTGCCTCGCAGCAAGAAGGTCGCCGGTTCGCGCCGGTTCGCACCGGAATCTTTCTGTGTGGAGTTTGCATGTTCTCCCCGTGCAGCGTGGGTTCTCTCCGGGTTCTCCGGCTTCCTCCCACACAGTCCAAAAACATGTTGAGGTTAATTGGTGATTCTAAATTGTCCGTAGGTGTGAATGTGAGTGTGCTTGGTTGTCTGTCTCTAAGTGTAGCCCTGTGATAGACTGGTTACCTGTCCAGGGTGTCCCCTGCCTTCACCCTGAGTCAGCTGGGATAGACTCCAGCCCCCCACGACCCTAATGAGGATTAAGCGGTGTATAGATAATGGATGGATGGATGGGTGTTATTTATGATATCTTTTGAGAATGGAAATGTAGTTATTTAGTGCATGATTTTATATCCATCATGCAGTGGAATCACACCAGACGTGACACCCGTCAGCATGTTGACTCATGAGTTCTACCAGAGGTTTGTGTTTACATCTCTGTGATGAACAGTAAATGGTCTGCACTTAACTGATGGTACTGAAAGCTTTACAATGTGTTTCTCTTTCACACAACAAAGGCGCCAGAACTGCCATGCGAGGTGCTCGGTTGCCATCAGGAGCCACTTCGGGTTCAGTGTCTCGCCCAAGGACACTTGTACATGTGGAGGGGATTAAACTGCCAACCTTGTGATTACTGGACAACCCGCTCTCCCACCGAAGCTACAATCGCCCGAGTTAACAAAATGTGTCTGCACTTATCCAGACAGACATGTAAACACCTGTCAAAGTACACAGAACTGCCTTTGTGGTGATTCCTGTACTAGGAAAACAGGCAGGTACGATACAATACCAGCTACATACGTGTGACGGCTGATTGTTAGCTCCTAAGATAATACTTAAGCCAAATATGTCGCTGAAACTTTATTTCCTGATTCTTTTTATCCTTTAAATGAAACCTCTATCAAAGAAACTGAAAAAAAAAAAAAACTAGAAATGTTTTGAATGCATCTACTGAACGTAAAAGAATTTATAATTAATATAATATTTCAAATTTCTGACAGATGCTCTCTCAACATTAATAGGCAGATATCCTGTAGTTTGATTGGCTTCTCCTGATGCTACGAGGAATCGTTCTTTTAAATCTCACTGTCCATCAGGTAATCCCTGGAAAACTCCTGCTTCTATAGAAACCAAACACAGACTTTAGAAAAAGATATCCTCAGTTCTACTTCTTTCAGTTTTCCTTAACTTTAGTATCACTGAAATGAGCTAAATCATGGTGTCAACCATCTAAAAAAAACCACGACTTTAATCCCAAACTGTTCAAATACAAAAGCAGCGTGAAACATCTGTGGCAAACCATTAGCTGCATTAATAACAAACATAAAAAGAGCATTCATGAATGTTGACGAATGCAATTAGAATGTTACAGGAAATGAGATTACTGAAGCCAAAAGCAGAACATGAAGCCCGGTTCAAGAGTTTTATGGTCAACCTCAGTAGTGAGAGTGAAGCCAGGAGGGAGTTCCAAGAAAAGGAAAGACAGTCGCAGGTGAGCGGATGGCGTGAGCGTCCAGAAGAAGTGTGACGCTCGATGCTGGGTGGCTGTGAGTGTGACATTTGGCTCGGTGGGTGGCTGACTGGAGCCCGAGGAGGTTGTGTGTGGTTGTCTGACACCGTGAGTTGCAGGATGGAGTTTGATTGTGGCAGCAGGCTGGCAATAAGAGGTGGCTGGTACCTGAGACAGAAGGAAGTCTGAGCAAAAAAAAAGAAACACTGGGAGGAAGCAAAACTCTAAGCAGAGTTTGGCTGACAAAACCACCATGGGAACGGGCAGAACAATCTGGCGAGGAGCGGAGCGATGAGCCGGGGTTTAAGCGCTGCAGCTGGATGATTAGTGGATGGATCTCTGATGTGTCAGGTGATTGCCGACAGAGGAGCAGGCGGCCACGCCCAGATATAGAAACACAAGATGCACACAAGAGACAGACTAAACGGAGAGGAAGCAAACGGCAGAAACACAGGAAAATGGGGAAAAGAACAATGGAAATTGATCAGAACTTGAACTGTGAGAGAAAACCTGGCGCCTTAAAGTTTATGAGTCCTTCTATACTAGAATATTTTTAATTTTCCCCGTTTATGAAAGCAGGTTTGATATCATTCATATGCCTGATCTCTTGGTTTTGACAATATTCACATTTAAATTTGTACAGAATCTAATTCTAAAGCCTTAATCCTTACAAAAAGGTGTTTCTGATAACCTTAGAAAGTAACAACAATCATTCTAAGAGGACGACCAAGCAATTAACAATCATTAGCAGTCGATTTCAATGCTGCTGTACTGTAAAGTGTAGGAAAAACTCGGCATAATGCTCGACGTACGCGCTAAGATGGATTCAGAAAGAACCACTCTGCCTCTCCGGCTGTCTCTTATCTTGTTCATGAAATTCATAATGCCCCAGATAGAAAGGAAATTGGAGTCTTCAAAGCTTTTCATACTGGAAGTCATCATTCTTCCTCATAAACTTTCCCATCTTGGAGTTAAAAAAAAAAAAGTGCTGCTGTGGTCTTCAAGTTACCTTAAAGACAAAAAAAATAGATGACATTCACTCTTCTCTTGGTCATTTGACCTGTGGCGCAGTTATAAATCCTTGAGCCAATATTATTGTTAACTTACATGAATGAGTTGTGCAATTATTCTACCAAACTCTCTTTGGTTTTCTTTGCTAATGAACTCATTGAGATATCCTACTGTTGATGAATTCTCTCAATGATAAGACCACATGGAATGCTCTCCTTGGTATTTGAGAAGGGAATGATGACCAGTCCTTAAAAATCAAACCATTATAGAACTGCAAGCCAATTGATTTGTAGGTATACAACTTGATGAATCTCTATTTTGGGAAAAAAAACCAAACTGACGAGTACAGTTATGAAGAAAACTGCAAAAAGTGCATGTACTTTTGGAGAAGTCTGACCTCCGAATAACACTTAGATTGCTGCTTTTTTGTGCTACTCTTTGTCTTATCCATTTATAGATAATGTATTTTAATGCCGCTCTTGTCTGTGACTTTGCGAAGCACCCTGTAACTCTGATTTTAAAAGGCCCCTCATAGAAATACATTTTATTCTTATTATGTTACTGTAACTCTGGGGAAGAGCTCTTTTCACTATATGTGACCTCATCTTTCATCTTTAGAGATGAGCGTGAAGAATCATCAACTGCATTCACCCAAGTTATCCATCCATCCATTATCTATACACCGCTTAGTCCTCACTAGGGTCGTGGGGGGCTGGTGTCTATCCCAGCTGACTCAGGGTGAAGGCAGGTTCACCTGGACAGGTAACCAGTCTATCACAGGGCTACACTTAGAGACAGACAACCAAGCACACTCACATTCACACCTACGGACAATTTAGAATCACCAATTAACCTCAACATGTTTTTGGACTGTGTGGGAGGAAGCTGGAGAACCTGGAGAGAACCCACACTGCACGGGGAGAACATGGAGACTCCACGCAGAAACATCCTGGGTGTCCTCACCGGGACGCGAACCGACAACCACCGAGCAACCTTGCAGCCCCTCTAAAAAATAGTTAATCCCCATTGATCCCTATGTTAAAATACATCTTTCAACATGTGTATGAGACATGATTCTTTTATAAATCTCACCTGAATAAATTGTATTCAGGCTTAAAGCTATTTTTCTACTTCAGGGCGTTTCAGTGGCTGGTGGTACCGTCACAGGATTGTCAGTGACTCACAGACAGTTGCGTGGCCCCCTCAGCTTTACACTCCACCTCTTTGTTCATTTTGGGATTAGCCAGGAGTTAGATGGAGTTAGGCTCTGTCAAGATGGCGATAGCTGAAGTCACCTCGATAAGCTTTAAAAACGCTGTTCAGGAACCTGTAGGTGTCATCACTGAGAGTACTGTGTTATTATTACTGCTTTAAGTAGCTAATAGGGACTACATGAAAGTATATTTTGAGGTACATGTTGTCTATTTGCATGTTTCCAACTCCAAAACTAATAGATTTAGAAACATTTCTATCTTTAGTTTGTGACTTTCACTAACCAACTGAGCAACAACTCCATACAATGCTTTGGATTGTAAGGATAAAAAATATTCACATTTTTCTGTCTTGGAAGAATATCCAAGTAAGTATATCCAAGGAAGCCGGAGAACCCGGAGAGAACGGGGAGAACATGCAAACTCCACGCAGAAAGATCCTGGGTGTCCTCACGGGACGCAAACTGGCGACCTTCTTGCTGCGAGGCAACGGCGCTAAACACCGAGCCACCTTGCAGCCCCAAGTTATTCATCTCAATCCTTTTTTCTTTTCCATCCTTAGAACGTATCAGATCGACCAGCTCCCCTTTGCTTTATCTGCTTGTTTGAACACATTTTCATGAACACTATTCCTACAATTATGATTTCCACAATTATTCCATTAAGAACGACAGCAACCTCAGGCTTCCTGTCTGTTGAACGTCTCAATTAAACTGCAGAGGTTAACTGATAACCAGCATAATTTAAAATAACCATTAAACGTGCTATCCAGCGTTATCTTTATTGATTTTCAGCCAATTTAATTTATTTATTTTGTGTATTTGTACAAAGGTAAATCACTCATGCGTCTTATCTCTTCTCTTTTTTTCTCCTCTTCTAAAGGCATCATTAAGGAACGCTCCAATCAAGCTACTACCTTTACAGTCTTCGTTTTTTTCATGTATATATTCCATTTGCATATATGGCTTGTGAATCAATAAACACATCATTAAATAAAGACTAACATTTTTTTTTTCAAATCGTATTTAATATTTCCTAGAGTTGGGTCGAACTCGAGTGTTTACCTTCATACAGATTTCAAGGCAGACTCTGAGAAACTATTCTTTGTTTTTTCCACGTGCTGGTACGCATTGAAACGGTCTTTATAGAAATGTAAGCGTGCTTTCATTTTATATCGCTCTGTAATTTTCAAACTTGCAAATGGCAAAGCTATTTGTGGACTTCTTCATGCCGTCATAGCCGAAGTTAGTTGTTAAAAGGATCCATCTGCTTTTAAGGGGGACTTTTCATTCGCTGACAGTCAAGAATTGCTTATCTTTGATCAATTGTTCCTGCTGTCTTGATTTGTAATGAATGGAAGGCATCTCTGTTCCATAAAAAATCATATTATGAACATATCACTGATACTGTTTCATTTTTTCTCCCTGATTTTTCTGCATGCTTCCTTTCTTTCTCCATATGAAGTCAAGATTTGTTTGATCGCCTACTGCTGCCTCAGCTTTCTGAAGAGTCATGAGGCTGAATGCTGCACAGTGTGAAGTCACTCAGCCAATTAAGTAAAGCCATACAATAATCTGTATCAATCAACGGCATTTTAAAAGCAGCTCGAAGTTGGACTGATTACAAAAAAAAAAAAAAAAAAGCCCTGCTCCTTTTCTTTCGCCCTGTATGGGCCAGCGCCCCACCAGGAGGAAAAATCATTACCTCTCACTTTGAATCTCTCGCTCTCTCTCGCTTGTGCACATATATTGCTTTGGTGCAACCTTCCCATTTTCTGGATGCTATTCTCACACATGTACTGTAAAGTAAAAGCCCCCCAACAGTGCATTCAATCTCCCATTCAGCATGCTTAGCTCAAACAATAACCTTTCATAGTTTTTTTTTCAGGGAGAAGATAATGTAAAGCCTAAGCTGGGTTATAAAGGATGTGTTTGTGTAAAAGAGTGGGAGAGAACAGAGAGGGCAAGAGGGAGAGATAAAGAAACGTGATTGATTGCATGAGTATTACAGAGAATGTGTGCAATGCCACCCTCTGTGGTTTTGATCTGTTCCAAGTTGGGAGTGAATCGTACGTGCCTCCTGGAGTTAACAGGCATATTTGCCTTTTGTTGCACCGAGGAGAGAGTGACGGGATGATGAGAGAGACAGGCAGAGAAACAGAGAGAGTCGGGATGACACAGACAAAAGGGACACACAGACGGTTGACAACGTGCATCTGGAGTGAAATTCTTTTCATTGTTGAAGCGCAAAGATTTTCAATCGATGGCGGGATTGTCAGAATGGACACAAAAACCCGAGATGTCAGCGCGCGTCGTCGTTTCTGTCTTTGTGTGTGTGCGTGCAACACAAAGCAACACATTGCAATTAAAGTCTTTTGTGTGTCTGTCAGCAAATATTTTAACCACGCAACTGTTTAGTCATCAGTGTATTTGTGTTACAGACACACACCTACTGTACAGAAATATTGCAGTAAATGTCAAGGAATGATGTTACAAAATAATAAAAAAAATCAACAAATCTGTGTGCGATCAGTGACAGCATTTACTGTAAATTCTTAGCTTTGTGACACCGTGACTGTGTCTAATATCGCTGCTGAGCTTCTGTTGGCGGATGCATTCAGGCTGCACCGTCTTTATTTATTAATGTCGCTTTTGGTGTACATGCACATTAATAAATAAATGCAGTATATTTTAACAAAGGTCATGATAAGAAAGGATGTGTGCTGGCATGTGCACACACAGAAAAAAAAAAAGATGCAACCATCCAAGTTGATGCTGAACTCATATCTGTTGTCATATTGTCAAAATTGGAATTGCTAGTAGTGTTATTTCCCCCTTTTGAAAAATTGTGATTCTGCTGATAATATAAAGCAGAAGGCAGCAGAGGAGTGGAAACGAGTCTTCTCTCCTCTCCTGCAGAGGGTGCCCTGGTTCTGCTCATCTGGCTGTCGCTGCTTCTGCCATTTGCACTAACGCTGTGCTGTGGCTCACTGGGATACTGAGCACTGCTGTGTCTCAAATGATGCAATGCATTCTTGTTACATGAAAGTGTTTTCATGCTTTAGAAAAAACAATATTCTCACGACACTGAAAATAATACAGTGTGGCCTCGCAGGGTTTCTGTCGCGTACATAACAAAAAAAACTAAAAACGAAGAAGAAATACTGTACGTATCAAAATTTTACAGTCAGTGTGCACAGAGTTTATGACACATTATGACGGCATGCACTTCTAATCAGATAGGAGGACACTTATTATTAATTTATGAATAAATGTAATGGAGCAAAAACAGAATTGTGTTTAAAACTGTACAAAAAATGTTGAGCTTTTTTCTTTTCAGAAGTAGTTATAAAAACACACAAATAGCCACTTCAAACTGTCTCACTCACTGCACCACATTTTAATTTGTCACAGTGTGCTTTAAAAACTACATTATGAAAATACTGACTTGTTTTATTTTTCTGTATTTATTTGCTCTTTGAATAAAAAAAAATCAGGACGTATCATTGACAATGTATAAATGATTATTGAAATCACTGAAATGCTAAAATGTGTCTTTTGTTTTTTAAAAAGATGTCAAAATTACTATTTAAGAAG
>NW_007578367.1:96883-113088 GCF_000690725.1 Stegastes partitus
TGAAACTACACAATGAATGTCATGCACTTGTTTTATGAGGCTGTTTTTCACTTGCAGGCTGTTTCAGGGCGGTCCAAACATTTGTGTGTGTTAAAAGAACTGTAGAAGCATGAAGTGAAATAAAGTACCTACTCTAGGGAAGGCATTTCTGAACAGGCAGATGGCCGTGGCTCCGGTGGTAGAAGAGGTTCCTCCGCTTGCTAAAGTGTCCTTGGGCAAAACTCGGAAGCTGAAGTTGCTCGAAATGGAAAACAAACTTGCCGCCATCGGTTTGTGTGAGAATGGGAAACACCGTTAAACGCACTGAGCACCACTAAGGTAGGAAAGCTTCATACATTAGTGCATTTAGCCCTGACATACTGCTGTGCGGGTGGTGATGAAAACTTGGACAAACACTTTAACTAGAGAGGACGACTCGGAGCCATCTTTTTTGCCTCTTGATGTCCTCGTCAAGTAGCAGTCGCTTCCTCTCAAAACTAATTTGACTTTAAACTGCATTTGAAGTCGTGTCGTTCTTTGCACCGCGGGCTCCGGCACGTCTCCAGAATACGGCGGAGCAGTCGGACCGAGACGGTATTTTGATATCAAAGGTGATTCCAGCATTCCTTTGCTTGAAGCCCTTTTATTTCATCGCGCTATATTCAGTGATTTAATTCTGTTAGCGTTCCTACCCAGGGAGGCAATGTTTGGGATAATTGCATTATGTTACCTTTTTCCGGATAGTCAACCAGGAGCTAAATTCAATGATATGATAACCAGTCACAAGTGAGACATAAGCTTTGTATTATTTTGCCGCATTCACATTTAAGGAAATCAATAGCTACTTCAGACCCCACAGCACGAATGAAGGATAGCCGAGGACAGGAGCGGGCAAGGCGGATTTATCACAGCTTCTGTCGTGGATGTTCACAAAGGGACAAGAATCCAACACTGTGAAAGCTGTTCAGGTTCCTCGCAAATGACATTTGATTGTGTATTCAAAGCTTAACCCTGGTATTGTGAAGGTAACCAACACAGTGACTGGATGCGTTATACAGTTCAAATATAATGCGGTTCAAGGCCGCCATAAAGCAGCCGCTATCATCTCAGTGTCAGAAACACTCCATCAAGATCAGACGAACACCTGAGAGCTGAAAGCCTCCTTGACTCCTGTACGAGCCGTGTTGAACATGGCGTCAGACGATTACGTCAAATTCGACTGATTGTACGTTATTCCGAGAACACAGACTACAAAGAGCGTGTGCGTCCTCAGGAGCCCCGCGGAAAGGCTCGCAGCTCTTTTATAGGCGGAACAAACACGACGCGGTACATAAAAGAAAGAGCAGCGTGTCACACGATGATGTCACTTAAAACCTAAAAGTCATTCAGTTCTGGAGGTTTTCTATTCAGATGTAAGAAAACAAATTAAATAAAGGGCAACATATTTGCATAGTTATTATTTTTCACATTCTGGAGGCCGACATGAGGGGAAGAGTCAGGCTAGGACTCCACACACACACCTACACACACACACACACACACACGGACGCACGTGCTTCTACGAGCGCGCACACCTTTTGACTAATGCATATCCATTTGTCTGTGTAAACGCAAGGTGAGCAGCGGCGCAACTGGAACTCAAAGTGCTTTGTTGTGCAGAGGGACGCTGTGTATCTACCCTCCAGGACATCCATATTTCCCCTTAAGGGCCCCAGCTGAATTACTCTTTCATTCTATTTCTATGCCTTTCTCCAGCACGTTTTTCTTTTTTTCTTTTTTTTTGAAATCCTTGGGGGAGTTCAAAACCAAACAAAGTGCTCTGTGGCCTGCTGTGTCTCTGTGGAAGGACCAAGCAAAAGGGCGATGCTGAAATCCAAACCCAAACAGAGGTCACGTTCCATGTTAATGATTTTAAGCACATTTAGAAACAGGAGAGTTTATAGTTTGGTCGAATATTAAAGCAGGTTCAGCTCATCATGACATTCACCCATATTAGTAGTTTTTGAACATCTCTGTAGCGGCACTCTGTTCCGTTCTTCTTTGTACCACGCTCCGAAGCCAGTCTAGCAACTAATATTTGAAACGCGAGTGAGATGAGTTCTTCCTTGTAAATAGTTTAATAAAAAGAAAAAAGGATCAAAAATTACACGTACTCACACGGTCAAAAAACTATGTTGCTTCCCACGTCTCTGGCTTCAATCTGAACAACAAGCCTCATTCACCACGTCACAGCGACGCAACATTATTTAATTGGAAGCACAAATCAAACTGCTCTCAAACCTATCAGCAACAAGTCAAGCATTTACTAAATGCATTCTTCCAAACCACAATAAAGCTATCAGTTTTCAATATTACCATTCCAACCTTCAACTAAATTATTATCAAATATGAAATAATCATTTTGGCTCTAACAATCTCTATAATTAACATATCCCTACTGCCAGACAAGAGCCTTCTCACCTCCTTCATATTTACTAAACAGAAAGGAACCCTGTGGATTTTTACACCAAGCAAGGTTTTATGATTTTACCTCCATCTTGCTTTCCTTGTTCACACTCCTGATGTCGATGGAACTGTGAAATCATGATGTAATACATTACGATCCGCGTTATAAAACGCATAATGGGCACGATTCATTGATACGAGGCGTTGACCCACAATACCGTTTATTACAATAACTTTGGTGTTCCCTCGTAATATGTTTTACATTTCTTCTGATCCCTACAGACGTTTAATGTGCGGGTCCAGTCCGGTTATAACCCACCGTCAGCTCGGGGAAACACTCTGCAGAGCGGGGAGATGAAAAAGAGATGATGTGACACTTTATGTGATGCATTTATTGCTCCTTATTCATTTTAAAAGACTGATTTCCGGCAGCATCCACCTGCTAGCTGTGAGCAGCTGCAGCCGCTCTGCATGGCTGTGACGTGAAGCTGTGGCTGGATGTGGTTATTGCGTGGAGATCGCTTCTGTGATTCAGTGTGTGGTGCTATGGATATAACCAGCTGTTAATATTTGAACCTGCAGTGCTTCTGTGACACTTTGCTGAACCCACACCACCGCCGCACGTTGTCAGTGTTGGTCCACAGCCATTAAAAACGAATATGTCACAGCACTAGTTATAACACTGTTTGCAACCGCAGCTGTGCATGCCCTGACTCTATTTACAGCTGTGTGAGTTGCACAATGATACCGTGTTATGTAGCCTATAGACTGTCACTGGTTGTGACTTCACAGAACACTCTCAGCTGTGGCTGCTCAGATACCACTGTGCAGCACTGCATTAAGAAAGAAAACTAAAGGAGCCGGTTCAGCAGCTCCCTCACTGACCTCTGCTGAGACGGACTGTATGACTGCAGCCTTGGGCTGACATCTGTCACTGTGGCTGTAGCTATTGTTAGGATTATGGCTGAAGTCCAAACAATAACCATATATCCAGCCACAGCTCCACCATCATAGCCAGGCAGAACAGCTGTAGCTGCTCACAACCAGCAGCTGGATGCTGTCAGAGATTGGCCTTTTAAGATGAATGATGTGCAATAAATGCATCAAGTGTCACATCATCTCTCCTTTCCATGGCATCTGCAGAGTGTTTCCCTAAACTAGCCATGTGTTATTACTGGACTGGATCAACACATCCGCTGTTCGCATGGATCAGAAGGAATGTAAATTATATCGCGAGGAAACAGAAATCTAAAAGGTCTCGCTAGAAGTCAAGGTAGCCTCGGGGATGCCGCCCCTGCATGGGTGTAAGATATTTGCATTTAGTCACACTGATATTACTGGCGTACAACCGTGTGGTTTTCTCATAAAGGCTGCCAAGCATGCACAGATATCAGTCCTGATATCAACAAAAAGGGATTGTCAGTGTAAAGGAAGCTTGCCTTGCAGACCTGGTAGCAGGAACACTACGGTGTGGTCGTGAAAACTGTGCAGACGATGCAATATAATGTTGTCGTAGATTTAAAGCATCTCTGTGCAACATCCAGAACTACTGAATATCACCAGAGCACCAGCATTTCAGCCCAAAACAAATGGGCACGGTGACAAATGGAGGACTAGGTCTGCTTGTGGAAGGACTGGATGGACAGTGTCTGGGAACAGAAACACAAAGAGCAGAACAGATACAAGAGGAGACGGAGAAACAAAGGAGAGTCTCAAAACAGCAGTAGAGACTCACTGAGATGAATCCTGAGCTGAGCTTATTCTCAGTCAGCTCATAAACATGGGGAGGGCCACAATTTCAAAGGAAGGGACTCATGTGCATAGTCGGGTTGGTCGACAAATCCTAGAGCAGGGGAAGTCAGATTACATCACACACGGGGGAGTGTGACAGATAGACTCTGCTATAATAACGCTATATTTATGTTCTAAATTGTGCACATTGCAATTACAAATGAAAGAAAGTGTTGCAAGAGTTTAAAGTTAAATGGATGCAAATCTGTCTGGAGCAATCAGCGGCTTGCAGGGAGAGACTAGACTCAGCACTCAAGAAATCAGACATACCTGTCTTGAACAGTGCAAAGCAGCTGCAGTGCCACAACACTCATTCCTTCTGTCAGCTTCCCATTATTACCAAATGTTGGTGGCAGTCATGTGAAAAAAAAAAAAAAACTAAGCAGAGCAGCAACAAGAAGAAAACAGAAAACCAAAACATAGCAAAAGCTCCTGAAAACAACATGTAAATATTCCAAAAGCTGCTTTTGCAAATGTATTCTGAGGAAGAAAAGGCATTCAGCAGATCTGTGCACCAGAAGGATACAATCAATGTGTGTTAGTGACTAACGCTGACTGTAAATATGACCATTGTCGATATGCTAGAAAATCATACACAGCACTCAAGTGAGAAAGCTAAAGAAAAACTTTGCTAAACCAGGTTGAGGTAATGGTTAATAAAAAGTGGGTTGTTAATTACGAATCGTGGATGCAGATTTGTTGCTTAAAGGGCACGCTACTTAATGCATTTGAAAAAAGTGCTCAGTGTTGGCATAAGACATAAATCATGAGGTGCAGAATTACCCAACGTGGACATACTGTACAGGGATGCTCATTTAATTGGGCTGCTGATTATCATCACAGCTGAGCTGGCTGGTGTGTGTTTGAGGGTGTTCTCACACCTGTAGCTTTGCTCAGGACAAAAAAAAACTTGTTACATTTTAGTTTTGGTGTGGTTCAAGTATACAGCAATGTTTTACAAAAAAACAAAACAAAAACAAAACAAGTCTGCATAAAATCAGGTCATACAGACTCACTAATGAAACTGTTCTTCAATGCAGACCAATATTAGAAAATCAATTTCCAGTGACTGCGGCGCTTTGATGCTGCCTGTGTGTAATTGCCTTTCTCTTGGGACACAAAGACTTAAAAAATAACTGATGTGCATAAATAGTGGGTGTTTACTGTAAATCAATTGCATGTCTCTGCGCCTAAATGCTGATATACATGCATGTTATCCAGGCTACCAAATCATTGACATTAATATCGTTTATGCAGATCAATGATTTGATCGCTCCTTGAAGAGCTATTAGCGGTTTTGTTTATTCAAGCTAAAATGTCAGCTATACGACCACAAAACGCTGTGGTTGGTCATTCTGATTAAAGGCTTTTTGCCCACAATTGAACTGCTCGAGAGTCTGCTTGGAACAAAATTGTTCTGTGCAGCTCAGAGTTACAACACTAACTGAGGAAATGGACCAGAGCTAGTATTGACTGAACCGAACAGGTTAGATGTGAACACATCCCCACACTTGTGCACACACACAGTAATCTGGACTGTTTGAACCTGCCGTGGAGCAGCGCGGTGAAGAGGTGGTTGCCACGGTCACCTCACACCGAGCAGGTCCTGGGCTCATTTCCTGGCCTGGGGTCTTCCTGTGTGGAGTTTGCATGTTCTCCTTGTGCCTGGTAAGGTTCTGACCGGGTGCTCCGGCTTCTAAATTCTGATTCTAAATTGCCTGTAGATATAAATTGATTCTCTCTATGTGTCCCTGCGATAGACTGACGACCTGCCCAGGGTGTCCCCTGTCTTCACCCTAAGTCAGGGGTGTCGAATCCTGGTCCTCGAGGGCCACAATCCTGCATGTTGTAGATGTGTCCCTCTTCCAACACACCTGATTCAAATGATCAGCTCATCATCAAGCTCTGCAGAAGCCTGATAACGATCCTGATCATTTCAGGTGTGTTGGAAGAGGGAAACATCTAAAACATGCAGGATTGTGGCCCTCGAGGACCAGGATTGGACACCCCTGCCCTAAGTCATCTGGGATAGGCTCCAGCCTCCCGTGACCCTGGTGAGGATCAAGAGGTGTACAGCTAGTGGATGAATGGAAACCTGGCTTCCTCTGGTCCTGTAGGCTTTTTGGAATAAACTTATTGCTGCACTTGTGGAAACCCCCATTATCAAGACAGTTAAATGAGAAGTTAAAAAAAATCTAAAATGACTGTACATCATCATTTCTTCTACCCTGTCTCTGGGCAGAATGCTGTTTTTGGACAATTGTGCAGGACCCACAGTTACATCCAACAAAACTGTTTGGTAAAAACAAAATAAAGCAGCAGTTGGGTGGGTGTGTGGCTATATCAACAGTGGAGTCCTCCACATTCTGTCTTGCTACATCAAGGACACGCTACATGTTGTTTTTTTTTTTTGCAGCGGTACTAACAACGAGCATTAGCTGTAAAAGGCTGTGCTGCAAAATTCCTGGAGAGATTGGTCTGACTATTTTTATGCATTAAGCCATGTCCTTCAGAAAATAACTTCCTTCAAAATACTTGCACAACTTGAGAGAAATTTGGAAATCACACACACACACACACACACACACACACACACACACACACACACACACGCTCTTTGCATCTATCCTTTTAGTGAGTGATCTTTCGACAGCTGCAGCCTCTCTTTGGCTGTCCCATCTTTTCATACATCCTTGCTCTTTCCTTGGGCATATGAAGGTCAGGTGAAGGTAATGCTAGGGATTATGGGAGCTCAGTGACTGGTCCCTCTGCCTGCAATGAAAGGGTGAAGTTAATGGCTCGGAGAGGAGTGGGAGGTCTCCAATCTCTTTGCCGCAGGCTGTGAAAACGGATGCCTTTTATTGCAGATTGACCCTCGCAAGCTGTAGCTGAGGCCTCTTACTGGATGTTCTGGGGGGGGGAGGTGGCCTGCAGGGGAGGGGGAGGGGGGGTTGGCTTTGCCTGGACTTACAGTTAATGTACCGGTGTTAATGAAGCTGCTATGGTCTGCTGGCCCCCTTTGCCATGCCATGTCGGAGTGTCCATCCTCTTGTTGATTGCTGCAGGTCTGCTGTGGGTCATAAGTGCCAATAAAATTATGGCCTTCCCACCCCCAGATGACTTTGGGTCTGACGGGCAATGGTGGATGGAAAGGTAATGGGGAGGGGGGCTGCCTCCCTTTTACCCTTCACAGCAGCTGAGACAGAAACCTCTTACTTAGTCTGACTCACAGGATGCGGTCACATATTTCACTCCCACCATGACAATATTTGTGTGTTGCTGATTTCAAAATCCCCGTCGCTACAGGAAATAACCTTTAAGTTACCAATCTACACACCGAAAATGACAAGATTTGATCGAGCAATAAGGCAGGCCGGCTTGATTTTCCACTGAACGCTTGTAAAGATCTACAAAAAATATCTTTGCTATCTAACCGGGATGTTGTTGCACGTTTGCTGACCTGTTATAGAAAGTTTTCATTTTCCAACATTGTGCAATAAAAACAAGCCCCAACAACTTTTTGGTTGCAGTTTTCTAAAGAAGCTTTTATACCATTTCAAACGGTGGTTAGTGAGCTTGCTATTAGGGTCTCAGATCAGACACTTGAGCAGCACAGGACATCAACCTCGGAGGACTCCACCTCTCCAAGACAAGCACACAAACGCCATTTCAAAAGCCTACCTGTTCAAAGAAGAAAACTTTTGTTCATCAATTCTGCGTGACACACAGGGATGAGAACCCCCAAGAACACCGTCCTCCAGTGAAGCATGGCGGTGGAATTGTGATGCTTTGAGAGTGTTTGAGAGAGTGCTGATGGGCCAGGCAACCTTGTCAAAGTGAAGAGCATCGTGAGAAAAAGAGGACCACACTGAGAAGTCTGGTGGAAAAAAACAGAACAACTTTGAAACTTTCCAGCAAGACGATGATCTGTTATGTACGGCCAAGAAATGGTTAACAGAACGCAAGACCCGAATGCCAAAGAAGCCTTTAACCTAAAAAGACATGGAAGATTCTAACAAAAGAGGAGTGATCCAGAACCCCAGTAAAGACGTTCTGAAAGATTGTACGCAATTTTAAGAATTGTCGAACAAGGCGGTGGCAAAAATAAAGCTGAAAATTCTTGCACATGGCATTTTAAGTGAAAATATGAAAACAACTACAATTAATTTAACATATAATTGTTAATATGTATCATTGATATCTCATACACAGTGTCTTAGCATCTTTTGTCATTTCATTATGTCATTTTCAGACAGAAGAAATCTTCTGATCAAATAAAAATTAAGTATAAATCTAAATTTGGTGTGGGTATGAATTATTCTGGCTTCATCGTATGTACAAATAATGGTAAAAGTGGTTCTACAGTATTATTTAAAAAGCAGTACTAGCCCTGTTAATATCTGCAGTGGGTATTTGCATTAATAATTAACAACAATATTTGTAGCAGGAGTAGTGAAGCAAGCTTAGCATAGTCGTGTTATTTGTCGTTGAAGCAAGTAGTTACAGTATTAGAGTTATAAGACAGTAGCAGCGTTAGTCCTATCAGTAGTACTAGCTGTAGTTATAGCTGGTTAGCAGTAGTAGTAGTAGCAGCAGGAGTATCCACAGTAGCAGTAGTTGTAGTTGTAAAGGTAATATCAGTAGTAATAGTAGCAGTCCAGCCCTACATGGACTCCCACTATGCCACTCTCACCTCCCCTGTAGCTCTTCAGCTACTGCTGGGCTCAATGTCATCCAAAGTATGGGGACTGACAGAGGTGCAAAGGGCCTGGCAGACCCCTTACTGGCTTTAATGGAGATGAATGTGTGCGAGTGTGGAGGGGCTGTGAGAGAAACTGACTGCAGGGTCACACACAGATGAATAACACGCTGTGCAAGTTATGTGTTCCCAATGACATTAGCAGCATTGTAAAGATTATGTTGCTTTTGTGAAATAAACAGGTTTTCAAAGCTGTCTTTTTTTTTTTTTAATGCGGTGCTCGCTCAGGGTCTGGACCATGATCGTCAGAAATGATCGTTTTTACACAGTAACAAAAAATAAGGTTTTCAAACCCTGACAGCATTTTTTCTTATGGCTGTGCAAGATGAAATGCTCGACACATCATTGTCCTGAATAGGTCTCAACACTTCTGCAAGTTTATTGCAGCATAACAAGACGAAGGTTGGAATCATAGAAAAGGGTTTCCGAAGCAGAGGAGGACAGGATGGATTCAGTCAAGACATGTCTGAGGTCAGCGACTGTAGAATAAAGTGAAAGCAATCACCTGTGCCCTCACAGCTCTGTGATAGACGATGTCACACAATAAAAATAAACGTTACATACAGCACTGAAATCACGCCAGAAGAGCAAAGGCTGTGCATCTCAGCTTTCAGTTGTTGTCACAAATATATCTCTCTGACGCATGTTGTTGTTCAAAGCAGGCTTCAGCCTCGCTGCCATTCTCCCAGGGCCCAAGATGCCAACGTCTCATGTCGCTAACCTGCGTTATTATGAAGTGCTCCGAATGAGTCACGGGCCACATCAAAGCCAGCGTCTCCAATTTGCTGGACCTCCCTCTGCAACTGGATTGTGGAGATCAGAGCAGCTGCCTGGCATGGGCACTGTAGTGAGATTTGCTGGAGGGATCATCTGGGCTCGTAGCCCTCATCAATCACACTCACATCTGTTATTGTGCTTAGGTTTTAATCTACGTACACGCTTTCATATAAAACTTAAAATCAATGAAAATGCACCACTTTATTACTGTAAAAGCGGACTTTTTCTCAGTATTTCAGAGGGACTGTTAGCAATAAAAACACAGTTGTGAGAATTGGTGGCAAACTATTCCCTGTGTTACGCTTCTCTTGAGCGATTCTACTCCAAAGTAGCACAATCATGCTCAGAGTGATTGTGTGTTCATAAAAAGCCTCATACAATCGATATTACTACACAATGGCACCCAAACATGAACACACATGGGCTCTCTTTCAACACAATTTTTCAGTTTAAATTTGTGCTACAATACAGAACAGCCTCGTCTGAAAATATGGAAAAATATGGAAAACATTTTACAACAATATATACAAAACAGGTATTTACATCCGACTTTCACTACACCGCTGCCTTCAACAAACTCTGCGGAGTATTCTCGGCGTGTCACGGATCAGGACTTGTTTTCCCTGAATGCTATACTTCACATATTAAAGTGCTATGTAAAGGTATTAAAAAAAAACCCGCTGCTGTACAGTGACAACATTTCTCAAGTACATCGGAGACCTTTGCAGAAGCGTTTGCTGCAGGCGCTTGCCGTTGATGCTGCGATCCGACTGTCGATTCCTGACCGCAAACATCTCGGAGCGGCTGGTGTCACGACGCCGCCTCCTGCCACGAGTCGCAGTGCACCCGGCGGATTTGCATTAGACACGTTTCGTGTTGTTCGTCAAGCATCATTACAAAAACAGTGACTGTAGCACAGATGCGACTGTCAGCAACAGTTAGAGCGACGAAATAAAATAGCACCTTCTGTTTCCCCCCCCCTCTCTCGTTCAGCATAAAAATAAATCTATTTTGAGATTCACTGTTTAATATTAGGGAAAATAAAGCAAGAAGTTTAAAAAAAATCGCGTTTTTTTTGTTTCTTCAGTGTCACAGACTGAAAGTTAATAATTCTGCAGCTTCCTCTGCAGCTCTTCCAGTCATTTCTGTACTGACTGAGGATAAGAAGTGAGGTTTTGGAAACGAGAATGAAGCAACACTAATATATGAGAATGTGAACACTGTCCCGACCCTCTTAAATGGTAGAGTAGGTATAGCTAATGGTATGGTACGATAAACGCTGTAAGCTGTTTAATCTTATTTTCTGGGAAGGTTATTTATATTCAGTTTTTTCAGTTGTTCTTCCTGCGACAGTGCGAGGTCAGAATTGTGAATTATGACTAAACAGTGTTTGGCTGCATGAAAACGACAAAAATCAAAAAAAGTTGGTCTGAAACATTCTTAATTGTGTTTTACAGGTGTTTGCCTCCCCACAGAGACAAATCCTCTGAAGAAACAGTGGCTGGTGTTCAGTGTTGCCCCAACTGCAGGACCTGAGCGACGCTGTGCTCAATTTTGAAATGACTGGAAACAATTTTTAGCATAAATTACTTATTTGCCTATTTTTGATTTGCATGCAGGCTGCAGGGTGGCACAGTTGGCAGCACGAAGGTCGCCGGTTCGCGTCCCGGTTGGGGGACCGGAATCTTTCTGCGTGGAGTTTGCATGTTCTCCCCGTGCAGCGTGGGTTCTCTCCGGGTTCTCCGGCTTCCTCCCACACAGTCCAAAAACATGTTGAGGTTAATTGGTGATTCTAAATTGTCCGTAGGTGTGAATGTGAGTGTGCTTGGTTGTCTGTCTCTAAGTGTAGCCCTGTGATAGACTGGTGACCTGTCCAGGTGAACCTGCCTTCACCCTGAGTCAGCTAGAATAGACTCCAGCCCCCCATGACCCTAGTGAAGATTAAGCGGTGTATAGATAATGGATGGATGATTTGCATGCATTGCAAAATCTGGCAAAAAGAAAAAAAATCTATTTGTGCATCAGGTCATAAAAGTACTGGAGCCTTTCCCAGCATGCACTGGGGTAAAGGAATGAATGTGTTAAGGACAGACTGCTGGTCCAATGCATGTATCAAGACAGAAAAATCCCCTCTGTCTTCAACACAGCGATGAAATGAAATATAATAACAAATGTTAGCGTTAACGACAACGAGGCCGAAATAATCCGCAATGCAACGCGGTGCATTATTAGAACCTTCAGTCATCTAATACGGCAGACAAAGACTGTGATTGAATGACTGATTAAAACATCAATATTCCCCGACTTCGCCGGCTTTCTGTCACAGCGTGGTAAACACCGTGAGACCCGTGAAATGATGAGGCCACATTATTGCTTGCTTTGAGAAAGTGATTGCAGTTTAATGCGGTGGGAGGTTAGGGGGGGGGAGGGTGGTGCCAGGTATCCCAGCACCATTATTTAGCACTACATTACCTCCCATCCCATTCCTATTAGCAGGTGCAGATGGTGCTCCTTGTGCCACTTAAAGGTGCTCACAGCTGGCAAACCCGAACTACGTCTGGACTTTGGCCATTCTCATATCAGGCCAGATGGGGAAAGGTGAGCCTGCTTGTGTATGAGTGGTGCACACACTGATGCAGCTGTACACATGTGCTGTCAGACATGCAGCACCATGATTGCTTGGTTTGATTGCAGCATGAATTAAAACATTACTGCAGAAAAAAAAAGATGCATTTCCAGCCATAGTGTTAAGACTGTGGTCAGTGTGTTGTGCCGCTAATGGTTTGTGTGTTTGACTCCTGTGGTTTTTGAGGCATGTAAACTGACATGGCTGCCAACTTTAGTTCTCCCCGAATTTGAGGAGCAAGTTTTTTTTTTAAATTATTGGTATAAAATCTACCTACAAATGCTGTATCTTCATTGTTTCTGCTTAAAAAGTGACACATTTGTGCCAGATAGAGTCATTAAAAAATTCAAAGAACACATTGTAACAGATCTTTAGTGTTTTTTTCCTTCCAAATTTTAAACATCCAACGTACAAAACATTTTTAAATTCTAACATACTTTTATGGTGTAGTTTCAAAGCCACTGCTGGACTAATAGATAGAATACTGATAGAAACTGTTCTGTAAAGTGGCTCCAGAATGGAAATGCCACATTTTTGCTTCTCCTCTAAAATAAAACATTAACTGTGTCAAGCGGTAAGAAGAAAATCTACATCAATTTGTGTATCAGCAATGTTACAAATTTAAGCTATATCACTTATCACACATTTATAAATTAAAGGTTTGAAATTTGTGGCTTATTAAAAGGCCACATTTGACATAAATCTATTCCAAAAGCAATATTTTACATCAAAATTAACCCTTTTACATATACATAAAGCCAATAAATTTATCCTTTTATGTGCGTTAGCTAATATAGCTGCTAACCAGCTAGCTAAACTTTTATTTTGGTAAAGAGAGGAAGTTATTCCTCTATTAGGCTGTGCAGAAGTTTGACAAAGAACATCAGGTCATTACCTCCATGATCTGGGTTGGAAAACCAAGTTAGATCGATCCGATCTGATTTGTTATTTTGGTCAAATTAGTATAATTGTAAGTGTTTTAGATAAAAATTGATTTTTATTGCGATATAAGACAATTTTTTGTGTTGCATTTCAAACCAAATCAGTGAGAAAAGCTTTGAAATACTGTGATAAGCTACAAGCCGTGTTTGCAGCACAGTCCACCAACGCTTCTGTCTACGGAGAAAGTTCTCTGCCTGTTCTAAAATAGGTTTCTCCCTGCATTATATTGTTTAATTCTGGGGGAACTGCAATAAATCCAATACTGCCTTATGCTGTGGCTGAGTTGGAAAAACCTTATTGCAATGTCACATCATCTACACCGATGCACAAAAAAAAAAGGAAACGCAATCTAATAAAAACAACAACAAAAAAAGAAGAAATGCGGTGCACATTCCTCGGTTTAATCTGTTTCTGCATTGCTTTTGACTCACTAAAGGTCTTCTGAATGCGGATCATGACAGGAATCCCAGGCCCTCTGACGGATCAATTGTTTTTACCCACATAGAGCAGCTCACGCCAGCAGCGTCCTGGATTTGACTTCAGCCAGACACCTTTGTTCACTGTCTAGCCCTCCTTCACACTTCTAATCTTTTCGGTCCGACGAATGTACGTTTTTCTACCTGCTGACAAATAAACGCGCACATGATGAATGTGAGGAACCGCAGGAATGCTTTTCTCCTAAAAGAAATAATTTCACGTTACATTGCAAACGCTGACCTCTCCTCAGTCACGGCTCCTGGGCACCAGGTTTGGCCTGTCCCCTGTCTGTCTGAGGTGCAGCTGGCCTTCCCTGTCAGGCCTGCCAAGCCACTGTCTCCAGGCAACAGACTCAGCGGCCACCTGTCATTTTGGATCAATGGACACACCTGCACACCCACCTGTCCACAGTCTTGTCACACGGGGGAGACGAGAGGGGGAGGAGGGGGAAAAAAAAAAAAAAAAAAGAGCGAGAGAGGAACTCATCCTGTGTGGTTGATGACCTGATTCTGAATGAATAGATGGGTCTGAATAGCCTGATTTAGAGAGACGAGATTGAGGTTGACAGACCTGAGAGAGGCTCGTGTGTGCCTGTGAATGTCCCAGTAATAATGACTGATGCTGCTTTTGTCCGCTTGTGTTTCGAGCCGATGCATATACCTCGCATTCAGACGATCGTTTGAAGGTTTGCAAACTTTCTTATATAACTTTTCATCTTCAAAAATCCTTTTTTTTTTCCCCGCAGCTTCGCCACCTGCTTCAGATGCTCAGGGGACTGTTCTGATTAACTACTTCTAACCACGGCTGGACTCAGACAGAAGCTCCCAGTGTCATAACCATTAGTTCCATTTGGTTTCATCCCCCGAATGACGGACGGCTGACACCTCGTCTTAACATGCTGGAAACACTTAATTTCACGTAATGTTGGCAGTTAATGCGCGTATCAGTTCAGGATGCTTTGCATTCATGTGTCAGTGACCTCTGCGTACACTGATCATGCTTTGTGCGGCGGATGAATGGGAGTCAGTACACAGATGTAAAGCTGCGATAAAGGGCCCCCATCATTATCATACTGTATGTAAAATGATTCCTTTCTATGGTCTGAGAAGATACACGAGACACGGTACGCTAGCCTTGAGACTAGAAAGTTATATATTTGCACTCTATTCATGTGTAGAGAACTTGTAGTTTCACTTTTAACACTGAAGTCCAGCACAGAGGCCCCGTCTCAGCTCACTATACATGCCTACGCAACAGAGAGCAGAGTTTGCATCAGAGAGATGGGATTTGAGGAGGTTTTTCCACCTCACTAACTGTCTACTTCCGAGGGCCCCTCATTGCTTTGGACAAAATCCTTTCTCCCGCAAATTGGATTTATATATGCAGCTAATTTGAAAAAGTCATTTAGGTTCACTGGCAACATTTATTTCCAGTACGAGAAGTGGTTTTATGCTTTAAGCATTTACCGTTTCATTATTTATGTGAAGACTTTGACTTTAACTATCATGGCGTGGTTGCCAAACGTTTTCCCCAGTTAATCATACTTTATTTAATTACCACGAGTATAAAATAAGTCTTTAGGCACTTGTAGATTTCTAAAGGACCTGGTAACAAACCAATTTAGTAAGAAAAGCGCTCTCCCTCTCGGTCTCGCTCTCATTATATAGATATATGTGATAATGCTGCTAACTGAAAGTGACTAGACTGATAGATGGAACCCCCCCATGATGTCACATATAAGAGTGGTTTTGAGGCTCATTGTGGCGACTTGGGCCCAAGTCTGCATAAAGTCAAGCTATTTAAAAAAAATAAGTAAAGAGCTGGAGTGTGAGTGGAGCTAAGGCATAGACTGTATAAAAGATGGACGTAGCTACGGTGACGTCACCCGTTGGTTTCTGCACTGAGAAAATGAAGTCAGGGTTTTGCTACTTCCTGGTTGACATCTTGGATTTTTGAAGCCAGTGACGCAAAAATCGTTGGAGGGGGGCGGAGCCATAGGAGCAGCGATTGGTCAGACGGATTGAGAGGCGGGCCCTCTCTGCCCGCCCACATTTACCGCCTTCTGCTCGCTTCATCTGCATCGTCGCTGCCGACTGTCAATCAAGCCAGCCACACCCCTTGCCCCGCAACATGTTGACGATTTTTTAAAAATTCAGTATTGATTTATTTTCAGATTGGCCACCTGATATCTGGACTTGACCATGAAAACTCATAAGAAAAAAATCCTGAGCTGGAGGAATGCAGTATTTTGTGATCTGTGATCACTTCTTTTCCAATTCATTTCTATGGGAGCCAGGGCTTTGTGGAGCCAGCAGCTAGCGGACGCAGGTTTTTGACACTTCCGGGTTGGCTTCATTTTTCAGGGCCGGTTGCTACGTCCATCTTTTATACAGTCTATGAGCTAAGGTG
>NW_007578367.1:113708-135422 GCF_000690725.1 Stegastes partitus
CCCAGAGGTTGTTGCTTGATCTGCACCAGAGAATATAGCTGTCAAGACATTTCACACTAAATGCCCAAAACGTCGCCTTTATGTGGCACTAGACAAAAAAAAATAAAAAAATCAGGAACAACCTGTCTGGTCTCACTTGTTCAGTGCAGGTCTGTTGTTGATCGATCACTGCATGTGTTCCAGCGGCTTTCATCTGACGTCTATATAAACTGGTTTATTGTTAACCCTTTTACTGATCCACTAATTAATCTACACACATCTAAACTGTAACATACGCTGCTTTAACTCTACACAGAGGCGTAACAGGATACATAAATCATTTAGCACAGATTATCAGAAAATGTTTGCGCTAACACTTCAAATCGAGTGCCTCCTCAGCTTCAGCGGTCTCGTGAGGTCGGCGCTGTGGCGTCACGCTTCCCTGGACTGTAAAGTACCCTCGTGTGTGCAGCTTTCACAAGTTTCACACATCCGAACGCACAGTTGTGTTTTTCATCACTTCGGAGGACTTCCATTCACCGACTCATTGCAACACTAACTACTACCTCCTAATCCTCCCCCAAATATGAACCTGAACCCAACTTTACCCTAACCTGAGAGCACATCGTCATAACAAACCTGGATTATCTACATTATGGGAGGCTCAGTCCCTACAACAGATTTCTGTCCTCACAACATAAGGAATACAACCACACACACACACGTCCATAAAGCCACAGCTGACCTCAGTGACCACAGCCTGGATTCAATTCTTTTCAACACAATATTCACTGTAAACATTGTCCACGTCTCCGGATGCTGCAGGTCTGAGGTCTGGGGAGAGATTTCCAGCACCTTTGGAGCATAAATTGAAAAAAAAAAAAAAGCAGATTTCTGTCACAGCGAGACCTCCGGAGACATGGCATGATTAATTTCTTTTAAAAACAACTTTTAAAGTTTTAAGTTAAAGCCTATTTTTTTCCCCCTCCTCTCTCAGCTGGGTACAGTATGTGACAGGCCTGGATCTCCAAGTATCTGAAAATACTTACCGGCCTTTGTATAAGCCTCCTTAACTCCAAAATGGGTGCTATTTGTCACAATAACGCTGAATGTCAGGAAGCTTAGCAAAGTAGTTTAGAGAGTGGTTCTGACTGTCCACCCAATGACAAGTTATTTACTTTACTTTAGTGGCTGTAATGCCGCAGTACGCTTGCACCGGTGTATTTAATTAACAGCGTTTGTGTATTTTATTCTTTAGTTAGGTCACCTTGCACCATTTTTTAAAAAAAAATGTGGATTCGAAATGTTGTTTTCTCTCTTTGTAATTCACTTCAAATGTCAACAAAGCCACCCTGGAATCCATTTTTAAAGCTCAGGAATCAATGTGTGCTTTATTACATAATAAAAATCTCGTCTGAGAAGGTGCTCGTCGTGGGGTTTCACCCTGAAAGAATATATAGTGAGACTGTAATTAGTGATGTATAATGTGGTTACCCTTTGGGAATTGGATGCTTCAAGTTTATTCAGCCCAATTAGCAGGGTTAGGTATTTTGCCCAAGGAATGTATTGAGGAGCTGTCTTCTGCACCATAATTGTATCTACAAGCTGCTACTGGGGACACATTGATGTAGTTCTGTGCAATTTGCTCAGCGTTCAATATTCATTTCAATTATACAAATTTACTCAGTTAAAATGTTTTTCTTTTTTCCTCCCTCCCCCCCTCTTTTCTGTTGGCTCCTGGAAGAATATTCTAATTGGTCTTAGCAACTCTGAGAAAGAGTCAGAGAGACCAACTTAATGAGAAGTAAAAGGTGGCGTATTTACAGGTCACATGTCAGCATCCCTCCTCTAAATCCAGCACAGTCAAATAGCACTGAAATGCAAATCTGCCTCCAGTGCAAGGTGTCAGCCCGTTTCGACTTGTTTCCTGCTTGCTGCCGCCGTCAAAATCTGTACAAAATCAACCAAATCAGAATCGATGAGGAAAACACTTAATTACCTTACTTTGTCAGTGTCGAAAATGCCCTTATTCTGAATTCAGTACAATGTGAGTGGGCAGCAGAGTACATATTGATTTTGTGGATCACAAAGACTGTGCATGTGTGACTGTTTTCTGAATTGCTGTTGCAATTTGCCCCCCCCTCCTACCCACCCTGCATACCCACACTCCCATCATAATTTAGGTCTGATTATGCCTCCA
This sequence comes from Stegastes partitus, assembly GCF_000690725.1. Lineage (NCBI taxonomy): Eukaryota > Metazoa > Chordata > Actinopteri > Pomacentridae > Stegastes > Stegastes partitus. Next base: position 115,888 of record NW_007578367.1, read on the forward strand.
TGCTTCTGTAATTTAAATATTTACCGGGCACCCCGTCAACATCGACAATCCTCCACCCTTCATTTGCATACTGATGCAGAGGCCAATAGGGCAGAGAGGTTTGGAATAAATACAGTGTGTCATCAGCATTTGCTCACTCAGAGCTGAAATTAGCAGGAACCTTTTGGCTATGGTTCTCGCGGCAGAAGTGCCTCCTTTAAATTGGCGATGAGGGGTCATGATACTCCCGGGACGACAAAACAGACTCATGTTCGGAATGTACAATTGAAGAAGATCCTTCCGGCTCTGAGTCAAGCAACGAGACTGAGAACTTTTCCTTCCTGTGAGCTGGCAAAGATGTGGTTGTGATGGAACGTTAGACAAAAACAACATCACGTTTAATGCGTTAAAAACTGTGGAGCAGAAGCTTGCCTTCTGTCTTCTGTCCTCACAATAAAGTACAACTGGAGCATTTTTAGCTTATCGCTGCAGTTGTATGGCCTGCAGAGAGAGTGACTAGCTGGTGAATATAGTGGATTATTTAGCAGCTAGTAGGGCTAATAAGTATTTTTTCTTAGGGGATGGTTGAGATCAAAACGACGGAAGCCGAGAGCGGTCATGGCCGCACATGTTTTTACATATTTTCTCGAGATAACAAGATAATTATCCCGTTATCTCGGGAAAATGGCATTCGTTTTCTCGAGATAAAGAGATAATTATCCCGTTGACAGTTTCAGCTGTCACTTCAGCCTTCATCAGAAGTTGTCGGACTTCCTGGTGTGATGTATCTTATATAGACAGCTGACCGGGAACACCGACATGACGTGTCATGAGAACAGCTGACCGGGCACGACAACTTACAATGAAGCGCTGGTGCCCGGTCTCGTCTGTCCTCCGCCCCCCCGCTGGTGACTGTGGGACCTCCCACACACCTGGGATTCCATCCTGGACCGGGCACGAGCAGGCAAACCCAAACACCAATTATCTCTTTTTCACGAGAAAGCGATTCTTATTATCCCGAGATAACGAGAAAATTAACTCGTTATCTCGAGGAAATGGTGAAGAAAGAACAGTAGCGGAAAACGACCGCTCTCGGCTTCCGTACAAAACGGAGCTAATAGGCGAGAGAAATGTAAACTTTCTGTACATTTGTGGCTGGAAACGTTACTCCAAATGAATGCTAATGGCGCCCTCAGTCTGCTGGATGTGAAACTGTTTCCCAACAAGTCTCTCCTACCAAACTCAGGGTGATGATGATAATGTCTGCGGTGCAATGCCCTCAAGAGATGTGACTTCAGGCATTAGGTTTCAACTCTCAAGATATTCTTTTTATATTTAATTTTCACCCTACCACACATTGCTGTTGTTTTCATTAATTTTTGCACAGTATAAAATCCTGTAAAGCTGCTCTATGCTACACAATGGCAAGGATTAAAAAGTGGAGTTATCCAAACAAACTTGTTGGAACAAGAAGCTGATTCTCAGGAAGAATAATGATACAAAAGGCTTCACCCTGCAAGGTGACAGGATTGTTTCCTTAAGTTTGTTATGTACGAAGTCGGAATCTGGTTTTTGTCATGGTACACTGCAGTTTCAAGATGGAAAGGCTCGGCCAAGGGCGCTTGTTTCGCTCACAGTGTGCATTCCAAAATATATAAAACCACCATATGGACATGTAGCAATGTAAAAAACTAAATTTTACACTAGTGGTGCCGAGGAGTGTTAGATCAAATCTGTAAATCATGAATATTTTACACCTTTAATAATGAAGTAGTTATGGTAATATGTATTTATCACCCCATTACACGCCACCACTTGTTTTAGAAATAATTTATTAACAAACTATTAGCAGGTCCTTGAAGTTTTACTCAAGTTCTCCATCACTTCAACATCAAGTCTGCATTCATTTTTATTATTATTATAATACATTATCTATGAATACTAATGCACAGCTCCCTACATGCAGCTGGTGAAAAATAATGAGTCTCATAAATGATTACAAAAAAAAGTGATACAAGATCAGCGTCTCGTCACGATGGTGTAAAAACACCATATGCAATCTCAAACACAGCAGCGCAGTTTATAGAACTGTTGGCCGTGATGTAATTTATTTGCAGTAAAACGCAGGTTGATGACAGGAGAGCTGGAGCAGCACTGGCACTAAATGGGAGAGAAAGGATACTGTGGCAAGCTGCTGTGTCTGCTGTCAACCTTAAATCGTTGCTATTTTCAGCAGTTTCCAGACTTCAGTCATGCTTGAAATTTGATGAGATTCAGGTTAATGCAAAAAAACTGTGCAGCAACTATCCACATTTACATTTGTTGTACAATCTGTTAGCAGGCAGATATATCCAATGCTCACACCCCGTGACACCAGACTGTTAGTCAACTGAAATACATCAAAGCGCTTTTCCCCTTCAACACCCCGACAACAGACGTTTGACAAACTTTGCCAGTCAGAGAAACTGTTTCCCTTTTACTCTTCATCCATTAATTATTCAGCGGTAATACTCGAATCTAATTGGAAGTTTTTAAACCTTCCATTCATAAAGTGTTAAATTATAATGCAAATGGCCGCCTATCAACACCTCACATCGACTAAAACGGTTTCAGTCGAACCCTCGGAACTCTCCGAATTCAGGAAAACCCCTTTGACTCTCCTTTCAGCCGTAGTTTCATCCAAATATTATTTAACAGTATTAAAAAGATAGAATCTGACACAATAAATCTTCCCGATCGGGTTAGGATGGACGGATGATGGTTCGAAAAGGAAGATAACGACGTAATGAAAGGACAGAACAGGAAAGGGTCAAGTTACTGTCAATGGCACAGTCATATTAATAAAGTGTGTGGCCTGGAGGATTTTCAGTGCAGTGAGGCAGCTAGCAAGCCAACTAAGCCACACGGATTACTTTAAGGCACTGACATAAACATTCTGCTGCACTTCCCAGGGTGCCTCCAGTCCCCTTTGAGCTTGATGCAAAGAGACAGTGACACTCTGAGGATGCCAGTGGGAACCCTGACAGAGCTTTGAATAAACGAACACTCTTGCTCGGAGCTACATGTGGAGTGCCAATTTACCCAACATGTGGATGTTTTACACTGAGGTTAATATAAAAGGAGTAATGATGCCAGATTCAAGACGCTAGTTCAAATATTTTGCTCCCTAATTTATTGCATTTTTTCAAATTTAACGGGGGGATGATTAAAGAGATGCAGCGGAGTCAGATGAGACGGTGATAACGTATGGAAGGGCGTCTCGGCATTTATGTGAAACGGCCTGGAGGTGAAAAACACTCAAATGATGCAGAGAGCTGCTCGCATTATTTTATTTACTTTTTATCTTATCAAATCTCAAAGTTCATTGTCTTGGATGCATTCAGTTTAATAAATATACTTGATAAAATCTAAACCTATCCACACATTTACACAGTTACCAGCTCTCCTTATTGGCTGCTCTTGAAGTGACTCCTTACTTGCACGACTCCGCCATTAGAAATGAGGAACAAGGGGCGCCGCTATAGCTCATCTGGTTGAGCTGGCGTCCCATGTGCAGGGCTGCAGTCCCAATGTGGAGGTCATGAGTTCGATTCCTGCTCATGACCCTTTCCCACATGTCCTCCCCCCATTCTTCTCCCCTACTTTCCTGTCTCTCTCTGACTAAAACTATCCAATAAAGGCCAAAAACATAACTTAAAAAAAAATAAGAAATGAAGAACAAAATGCAAAATTCTCATTATGTGCCACTTCATCCTGCAATATGACACTTCAACAGGATTTCGCCCCCAGATCTTTACGGTGTAGCTGTATCAGCGTGGCGAGCAGTGAATTTCGGACAATCAGTGATTAGGATCATTTTGCATCACCACTGACATGTTTAGACAGATGTTCTCATTCATGCAGAAGAAACTGCCGTCCTGATGCCATTGTCCTCCGAGTTTTGTAGTAGAAAATGTTGCTTTTTTTTTTTTTAGGTATTTTAAACTTAGTTTTACAAACTTGGCAGGTGGTTATTAAAAAAGACATATTTTCTGTGGTGTAATAAACTCAGAACACATATTTTATTAGTGCATCACACAGACTTTGACTGTTCACTGCGACTACTATGAATTCTGAAATGCAATTATAATAGAACTAGCATGTTTATTGCTTTTATTTTCTGAGGTTAGTGAGCTTTTAATCCCTTCTGAAATGGATTGTTCAGTTAGGGTATGGATTGGACAAACGCGTCTCTAATCAGCTTGGACTGGTTGCATATGGATTGCTGTAAAACTGCTTGAGTAAGGTCATCTATGAATGGGACCAGATTGGAAAAAAAGCCCAAACATATTTTGTATTTTACAATAGGTGTGCTGTTCATCAAATCCCCTCAAACTCTCCAGACTTAGTCATTAACTTGTTTTTGAAATTAAGTGTTTAAAAAAAAAAAAAAAAAAATGATGCCACTATGTATGCACTCGGTTATAAATAAAACAAATGGATAGCCTATTTTTGTGACCGAAAAAAAAAAAAGACAAATGTCCATCCGGCTTCTCTGTGTGTGCGTGCATACAAGTGTACACGCCTGGGGACAGTCAGCTTCAAAGGGACTGACACTGTCAGTAAATAACTCATGAACACACTAAATGGGTCGAGGGTAGTGGAGTCACAATGGCGGTGTCCTTTATGAAAAATCCAGTAGCGACAAGTGTGCGATTTTGATGCTGGAGGGAAAGACCTTGGAGGTTGCGGCATGAACCCCTTATGCCACACTTCACTGGCTAAGAACAGCTTTTAGTCAGGAAAATCTGGACCGAGTTGAGCAGCTCGTGTCACTCGGCTGCAGACGAGTACGAACAGAGCACGGAAGTGGTATCAGGATACCTACTTGTGTTCAAATCAACTTAGTGGTAGTACTGTATTCTGCTCTGTGAGACATATACAGGAAGTAGACAAAGGAAGGAAACGCTAACAAAACCACGTGTCACATTTGTTTTTCTTGAAGCTGCATTCAAAGAGACTTACTTTCAACTTTGGTACAAATAGGTTCAGTTTGGCCAGCGCTGTCCACTGCTCAGTCCTACTACATCCATCCTCAACAATGCATGTATGCTACAATTCTCAGTCTTATAATGCAAACTGTGAGACTTCAGTGTTGCTAGTTTACATGCTTTTGGTGCGAGACGCTCAACTTCAATCTCATGCTGCCCAACAAATCTCATACCCAATAAAAGGAAGTCTTAAAACGCTTCCTTCATGAGCAAATGTTGAATTAAGAGGTTTTCTCTGCTCACAAAACTCATTGTGATCGGGCATCTTCCACTTTTTAGCACCAACACTCCTCCATAAGCATCACAGCTAGCATAGAGGACACAGTTTGTGTGCCATTGGTTTGCAAATTCGCTCTAAAATTTCACGCCTTCCACAAACTGAAATATCCATAAAAATGCAAAATTACTGCAATGAAGACGGAAACTGTAACAGACCAGACTAACGTGATGTGCTAGTGATGATTGTAATGTGGTTTTGGTGAAATGTTAACAGGATCTGGAGTTCAGCTTGGTGCTTTCAGCCATTTCTAGGAGATTTTCCTTAAAGTTTCCTCAAAAATGATGAATTTGAGGGTCTCCAAAGAGTTTGCAGAATACTTTTACACACAATTTAGTCACAGTCTGGAGTCCTGGGTGGGACCGTTGGTGCATTAAGAGCTGGTCATGAGGAGCTGATAAGCTGATGATCAACTTTACTGTGCCAAACTAATTTTAGTTTCATCTATAACCTTCAAAACACAGTCATTGAAATATGCTATGACGGCTTTGAATCATGACCTTGAGAAGAACTGATCTTTCAACACAACCATCCAGACTTTTCCTCCACAGCCTGATTCAGATGAAGTCAAAACAATTTAACTAGATTGAATTAATTACCTGCCAGTATGTGTCCACAGAGTCGAGGCTGGAGGAGAAGGGCCACACCAGCAGAGGGCGCTGGAGCTGCATGAGTCACGGTGGCTCGGCTATGACATCACCATGGTGGGCGGAGACAGCGGACTCAAACCCGGAAGTTGTACAGCAGGTAAAAGGCGCTGATGAACCTTGGATTTTTGGGCTTGAATTAGAGTTCATGGTGTTTAGAGGAGAGTGTGATGGACTCCTGGAAGAGGGAATGCTGGGTGTGAGGACTTCCAGAGCTGCAGCGGGATTAAAGGTGGTGAAATCTTGGATATTCCTGGAGGAGCTGGAGCCGGTGGACCAACAGGATGGGTGGAGCTGGGACGACCAAAGTTTTCTGATGTGGATTTAAAGTTATGAACTGAAGCAGATCAAAAGTTCATGATGACAACGGCGCTTGGAGGTTGGATTTGACTACAAGAAGCTCTGACTGGATCTTAGTATTGCCTGAGGAGGATTTTCCAGATTCTGGTCATGTGATCGTTCACGTCTGGCCCGCTTTGGTTTAAACGCTGCAGTTCTACTTTAAAGACTCATCGACCCACCTCAGAGTCAGAAGGTAAGAACAAATCTCCAAACACTGAGTTTTGTAACCTGCATGAGAAGATGTGTGAACAGCAGCGATGACGTGGATCTGAGGAGGCTGCTGGAGCAGAATGAATGAATGAAGCCTGCCTCGCTCATAAAGCAGCTCAGTGGGTGGGCTGGACTTAAAGCAGGGAACGATTGGACAGAAAAGGGCCTTGTGACTCCTGTGCCTGTCTGAAATAACGCAAAAGCTCCATAAATCTTATATCTGTGACATGAGTTAATTTAGCATGCTGACATTAGCATTGTTAATTTTCACCATCCCTGCATTATAACCCCGGTGCTGTGTTTGTTAGACTCTTGCAAACCAAAAGTAAACACAATGTGAGGACAGCTGACAACTGAAGGGAATCACAACTGCTTCTATGTTTAAGACACAGCAACTATTGATCTCATTTTAAACTTTGCTAGTTGGAAAATCTATGAGGAAATCTATGACGATTTCACTCTAAATCAGGGATTCTCAACTGGTCTCACCCTGGGACACACATGTTCCCATGGTCATTAAGTCACGACCCAATTTTTAAAAAATTCAATATTCAATATATTTTTTTGTGCAACATGCATTTTAGAGCATATAACCATGCATCGTAACTGGACCATGACAACTGCACAAAATAAAAAAAGGGCACAAAACAACATGTTTTCACTCCATTTTGAGCAAATTAATAAGAAACTAAGGAGGACCATGACAACTGCATGTATAAAATAAATATGAAAACTACTCGAAAATAAAATTTTGGCTTAATCAGGTCATTTGTTGAAGTTGATGAGACAGTTGGGCACGTCCTCTACGCTTGATTAGAGTTTCAGAGTCTGGGGTGACAGTAGACAGAGCTGCTCTCAGATCAGTGTCCAACCTGCTTCTCTGCTTTGACCTGAGCTGGACCAAGGTAGAGAAGCTACTGTCACACCAATAGGTTGTGCTGAATATTACTACTCAGACGGGGGGTGCGGGTGCTGAGCTTTGGGTCACAGTGCTGTATCGGTGGTAGTGGCGGCGGCGGCGGGGAGGTGGAAGGAATATTCGGAGATCAAAATTTATATCTCGATTCCAGCACAACGAACGAATAGTTGGCTATTCGGGTTTAGCCCTAGTATGAAAATCCACATTTTCAATACTCCGGGTCATATTTGCCATCTTGCATCCCAACATCAACACAAACTTAAAATGAACGTCAAACAAACTATATGGTTACCATGCGTTTCAAAATAAAAGTATTTTCAAAATAAAAAAACAAGTCCAACCTGAGACACACATTATATATTATTTAATTTTGACCAGCTGTCCGCGACCCACCCAGAATAGGTCCCACTTTTGGGTCACGACCCACCAGTTGAGAACCCCTGCTCTAAATGAAAGGGAGGCTCCTCTATAAATGAAAAGCAGCAGTTTGTGTTGTGGAGCTTGACTTGATGCAACCTCTCGTAGATCAGTTAAGTCTTCTTCTTGAGGTGCAATCCACTCATTCTAACTACATTGCAGCCGTTGTTCTGTTGTGATCTGCTGTTGATCCGCAACGAAACCGCTACAGAGCTCCTACAAAGAAAAGCACTGGGTTTTTCAAGCGCACAAAACGTATCTAACAGACGTTAAATCAGCTGCTCCGACCCAAAAAAAACACAACTCACAGCTTCAGCCACGTCCTATAGTCTGCCCGCCATGTCTGCGCTGTCAGTCGGATTGACCGTGTATTGTATTTGTTTGCTGACATCTTTATTTATTTATTGATGTTTAGCATGCAATCATGGTTGGCACGAAACTCCATGATGTAAATTATAGCGAGTCAATATTGCGATTTCTCTGCCAGCTTTTGCTGCTATAGAGGCTTGGGTCCGTGCCAGGCGTGTTACCCACACCTCATATTGATGGGAGAGGCAACAAACAGCATGCGCGAGGAATACTAATGAGAAAATACAGTATAAAATAGTAGCTGCTTATCTGCTCTGAGGTTATGTCAATACACGGTGTTGCTGGGTATCGATTAAAGGTGAAAATTTGACACGAAGGTTACTTTTGATACAGTTGTGTATTCTCGTCTGATATGACATGAAAAGATCGGAGATAGATTCCCTTAGCGGCTGCCTTAAATTCTTGTTTTTTTTGTTCTTTTCTTAGGAAGACACGTCGAACAGCAAGTTGGAAAGTAGTTAAACTGAATGTGATTCAGTATTGTGTCTCGCTTGTAAGTAGCGAATCGGTACTTTTACAACCGAGAGCGGCTCTGACCCTATCGCAGTCGTCATTAAAATCTGGATTCTGTCCTCCAAAAAGACTCCATGCACCAAGATCAATAGGGTTTGGGGGGGTGCAGCTGTGTTTAATGCTTGGAGCTGCAGTTTTTCCAAAAAGTTTTATTCTTTCAACATAAATCGTTTTTCTTTGTGGGGTCCCTTGTATACAACAGAAAACAAGTCATAGTTACGTATAGTATTCATAGAGCATTATGCTGTATTAAAATCTTGTGTGAGTAACGAGTTGTTTGTTTGGAGTCTTTCGGTTGACACTAGATGATGCCACAGCTCATGAATTACAGCCAATGGCAACCTTAAGGGCTAATGCAGGAAGAGGCTTGTCTGTTGTGTCGTGTGATGGAAACTAAGGCGTGGAAGCAAAGGTGTGAATCAATTAATATTTGGCTTGGACCCGCTCGTCAGTCTCGCCAGATGCTGACTGTGGACGCCTGCCACTTCGTATGTCGCACGGCGTTCTCCTCCCCATCTGCTATTTGCGTGCTACCGTTTACATCCTGAGCTCAGTGCTGCCCAAGACAATTGCGATTGGCTTGTTTTTATTTCTATAAGCATTTGCTTGTCCCAGAGCAGAAGAATGATAGGTGCAGTCAGACCATTCTCCAGTGCTGACACGGTGCCAGAACGCGGTCAGAAACAACACATTACTAGACAGAACGGAGAAGTGATGTGCTGTCTAGCAAAGCATCTACGTGCACCTAGTAGCTCATATTATGGAGCTTGTAATTGGTATTCAGGTGAAAACAGGCAAGGCTTGATTTTGAGATTGGATTTTTAAGAAACGGTAATGATCTCGAGGTGTGGATCCCGCATCTGTCATCGCAGTTCACAGGTCAGTCGGCAAGGCATGGATTGCTGGTTGTTGGAGTGGACAGAAAGCAGACATCCCGGTAGAGGCTTTTCTTTTTTTTTTCCCCCTCTGAGGAGCGGCTGTACTGCTGTAACATGGGGTCTAGAGCCTCCAAGTACTGATGAAAATCTTCCTCCTTCTGCTGCCTGAGCAGAGTTTAAATGTTCAGTTGCAAAAATTAAAACTCAGTAAGTTCGTGTGACATTAACAGGTACAAAGAGGAAGGTAGTCATCACTGCTGCTTTGACATTTTTGCTGCCGAAAACCTCAAGGGGCTAAACTGAGCAACAGTACAGGATGCAGCAAGATGAACGTTATGGCCCGTTTTTGGACCCAAGACGAGAGGGAGACAGGTTAAAGGGAGAATAGGTTTATTTGAGGGAATCCGGGGACTGAGGGACACCAGGAGGCAGGTGAGGGATCCGGGGTGCGCGTGTAGGTTGTAGCCACGGGAGGAGGATGATTTCCCGTGCAGGTGCTCGTGGGGGGAAAGTCCGACTCGTATCCTGTGGAGGGAAAGCTCGCCTGGGACACCGTGCAGCTTAGGCCAGCGAAGGGGACGCTGGGAAACAAGGAGAGACAAAATAGGTTACTCGTGAGCTCGAGAGTTCTTAGCTTTAACCACATAAACTTAGTGAACACGACTAAGCGGCCTGATGTACCACTCGTGGAGTTGCCAGTCGTTTGGCACTGGAGCCCAGGTGAACAGTGTGCTGATGAGGACAATGAGCTGGAAGCTGTGCCAGCGTGGGAGCGTCCTCCTCCAACCAGCCCCGCCCAGCCTGAAACAAACAGCGCAGCCAGCCGAACACACAAACACCAGAATCCACTGTGAAACAAGTCCATCATCCCCCTATTTTTCCACAGACACCTTGACCTCGAGTGGTTGAAGGTATCTGTCATGTCTCTTTTAAATAACCTTCGATGTAAGTAACAGTTTTGTTCAATTTTGGTTTAGTTTGTTCAATAATATATTAATTTGAATAATATGGTACTTTAATTTGCATTTGAATGCAGATTTGTTTGTGCAAGATGTTGTGTTGTGTTTTCTCAGTTTAGAACCATGGAAATCATCAGCACAACCATCAAGACATACCATCAGAGCAATGGCAGAATTCTAGTATCCATCCATTATCTATACACCGCTTAATCCTCACTAGGGTCATGGGGAGGCTGGAGTCTATCCCAGCTGACCCAGGGTGAAGGCAGGGGACACCCTGGACAGGTCACCAGTCTATCGCAGGGCTACACTTACACTTTAGAATCACCAATTAACCTCAACATGTTTTTGGACTGTGTGGGAGGAAGCCGGAGAACCCGGAGAGAACCCACGCTGCACGGGGAGAACATACAAACCCCACGCAGAAAGATTCCGGTGCCCTACCGGGACGCGAACCGGCAACCTTCTTGCTGCGAGGCAACAGTGCTAGAATTCTAATATAAATATGATAAATAAATGGACAGTTGATTGCAACGTTGGTGGTTGTGGTTCCAGTTTGAGTCTTAAATCCAGACTGACCACACCGTTGCTGCCATGGCAGATATTGTAGATTCTTGACGGTAAATAAATCCAGGATTTTGCTGGTATCTTCCACTGCTCTCGTCTCCTGACAGGAGGGTTTAACACAACTTTTTTTTTTTAAGTCTTCCAGTGTAATTTCAACACTTTGTCTCGTTTCGATCATCCCCCTCCTCTGCCTTCTTCCTGTCTCCGTGCACCTGTTAAGAGTTGAAGTCTGGTAAACCATCTGGTGTGCCACTCTACCCAGAAAGCCTCTATTCCTGCGACTCAGCGGGAAGCAGACAGAAAAATTCATCCTTCACAAACCTGCCGAGAGACTTGAGCCTGACCAAAAAAAATCGGCCCTCCCGTTTTTTTTGGCTGAAATCGTCCATCCGCTTCATTACGGGGGACTGAAAGCAACCTGCCACCTTCCCAGGGTGTTTAAACTAAATTTAACAAACTTTCAAGCTGAGATGAACAAGCGGAGCGGGGTCTTTATTGTTCGTGTGCCCTTTTCCCTTTCAGAGCGCCATGAGCTGCCTTTATCACACAAATTGCAGTGTTGCGGTGGGACTGTGATGTCAAGCCGCATTGTAAAAATGACACTCATGTTGCATGCTTGGCAGAAAACCAACTACCCAGGGCTTTGCTTGTGTCAGAGTCTGCTGATGAGAGAGAGAGAGAGACTTGTTGGCATGTTGTAAAATTGTTGAGTCTACATTGACTGACTGAGTTTGTTTTTTTTTTTTCCTTTCTTCCCCTGAGCTGTGCACAAACTAAAAGCGTGTTAACAGTGATGGAAAACAAGCAAGTAAGGAACCTGCAGGATAAAGCTGACAGTGAATTCTGGTTATTGCAAAATTCTTAATCTGACATCGGGATTTATTTCTCTTATGGAATAAATGATGTCGCTGTTTGATAAGGAAAATGGGGTTTTATGTCAGAAATGTATTCATAGTTGTTTGCAGTTTATACATGAGTTAGTGTTAATTAAGTATTAATCAGAACAATTTCTGAATTCATGAAACATGCATTTGACTGGCTGGACTGTTTATCTTCAGGAAATATGCCTAAACCAAAATCTAGATTTAAACACTTAAAGCTGCAGGAATGATTATTTAAGACCTTACATTTTTACGAGTGAACTGCCCATCTGTCAACCTTCAGCACTCTGGCAACCCCAAATAAATTGTAATTAAAATGAATAATAAATAATAAATTACAATAGCTAATTTCATCACAAACACTGTCCTAAAAATGCTTTTCTGTCACATATTTCACGCAGCGACGGCCAACTGTGACCAACAATGCCACGCTGCTCACAGTGCAAACGTTTTGTCCACACCGCGGCGAGGCAAGGTTAAAGGCATTCATGATATGTTGGACGTATGCCGGTTTGCACAGTCGAGAGTGTAATCTGCCGCTCTTCATCAAACACCTCAGTCGTCTCTGCGTTGTTGTGTTAGCATTTCTTATAGCTTGTTCACAATAATAGCATTCCAGTGAAAATAAAACTGCTATCTTAAATATCATAAAGGATTTTTCTACATAAAGAGCAACACTGCACAATATCAGAGGAATCTGAAAAATCTACATTCCTGCACAATATCCACAGTACTTATACATATGCATCATTTATTAAACATTTGCTTTACCAGTGTCCCCTGAGTTTATGCACTATGCTTTTTGCTCTCGCTGCTGTGGGATCAATAAAGGATTATCTCCTCTTATTTTATCTTATCTTATCTTATGGATATCCATTTAACATCAGTGCCACAAACTCCTGTATTCATTCTTTGGGAAAATAATTCCTGAAATTCAAGTTGTTATATCTGCAATGTGGCTCAGGTGGTAGAGCAGGTTGTCCAATGATTGCAGGGCTGGCGTCTCCGGCTACTCGTGTCCACATGTTGAGTGTCCTTGGGCAAGATACCGAAAACTCCTGATGGCAGCCGAGCCCCCTTTTGTACAGCACCACAGCCAAGGTAAAAACTCCACTATTTACTTCATCTATTTACCACGATCCCTTCATAGCAACGCCAGGTTTCACAGTTTTTAATATTTTTTAATGAAACTCTTCCCCCTCGTATTAATGGGTTTTGAAAGTGAGACATGACCTTTTAGAAAAATGTTGACACAACATTAACTAAGACTGAACAAACATCATCTGCTTACTGGGAGCACAACAACACCTGCCGCCTCCCAGCAAATGTAGCGTATAATTCTGTATCAGCCGCATCACAACCTACTGTCTCACGAGGGGCAGACGCTGCTGCCAAAATCTGAGGGTGACGGAGAGGTTGGAAAAGTGTGCCGTGCATGCGTTTCGTTTGCGTGCAAATGCCAGAGCTCATGTGCGCCGACTTCCTCGGCAGACCAACCTATGTGCGAACGTCTGTTTGGCGTATATTCTCAGACGTTTGATGTCAACACCTGCTGCTAGATATTTTTATTCTATTGTGTTACAGAGCTGCCTACATAGCTGATTATTAATGCTAATTAGGTTTGTGAAAGCAGTGAATAATTATTACATCCTCTCATTCTCACTGTTGTAAAATGCATTTTTTATGCACGCTGGGCTTTCAAATAGGGAGCCATTCACTCGATAAGCCTTCTGAAATGGGCTTTCTGCACCGTTGCTACTGACCAATTTCCGACTAACTCGGACGTGTTCCAACGAAGGGGACGCAAAAGTTGTAATAAAGTTTCATTCTTTTCTGTTTACCCAATGCAACTCTGCATTACAACACCAATTATACATCCAGTTAATATTTAACCGAAGCCCTTGTTTCAAAGTAAAACGCGTGCAAACACATTATGCAGCACACTAACCGGCGCTGTTGTGCACACTGATGTGATTAGGGATGTGAGGCATCGCTTCATGCATATTCATGATACCTACCATTAAAGCTAAAGTTAGAGAAGTTGATTAGTCAACCAACCCTAAAGGGTCTTGATGCTACTTTGTTCTGCACATACAATAAGCATGCAGAGGAGAGAAATATAAATGGCAGGATTTTGCTGAATAATTAAAAAGGAATGAGCTTATGTAAGGACTTTGAATATGCAGGCAAATGCACTCTAATAAACAAGGATTCTCTGAACTTAATTTAACTTACTAATTTCTAAGCTTGTTGTTTCCTTTTTGCTGCCAGTTTTTCATCAAAAGATGCAACGCTAATATCAGTTCACACATTTTAGGAAGCCCAGCGTGCTGCGATTTAAGCTAGAGGACACACAGGAGGCAGATTTTATGAGAAGCATCAAAAAGGAGATGCAAAGAATCCCGACATTAGAGGAAGGTTTGCATAATGCAGCTTTTGTTTATTTAAAAAAACATGAAGTTTTTTTTTTAAATCCCACGCCCCAAGCTTGCAGCGTAGGCTTTCAGTTCTAAATGTATAGTTTCCAGCTGTGATCACATAACCAGGAGCTATTTTAATTTGTCTTTGTTTTCAGACAGTTCCTCCAGAGGTGTACAAGTGACATTTATGTGTCAAATCAGTCAAGTGCTACTTTAATGCTATTTATTTTCATGCTTACGAAAAGAAAAGAAAAAAACTCGTTTGTAGATGTGTAATGATGCTCGAGGGAGGAGAAGAAAAACATGACAAACATGTTGATGATATTCAGTGTTTTTTTTCATGTCAATGCATGAAGTGAAAAACAAAACAGAAAAATGTGTCCAAAAAAAAAATATGCAAATCAGCCAAACTGTTGCTCTCTCTGACACTTTCCCTCCATGACAGTCGAACACGGCGCTGGTCATCAAGTTCATCTGCTGAAATTTCACAGTTCAATCTGTGACACTTGTTGGTAACTTCTTGTCAGCTCCGACCAAAAAAAAAAAAAAAACTCATTTCAAATAACTCATAAAAGCCCCACAGAGCCCTGCTGGCCCTCATGGTGAAGGCTTAAAGCACCTAGCTGCTCCTTGAGGCAGTTCAAAGCTTTAAAAAAAAAAAAAAAAGTCCAGACAGGTCAGAGCAGCCGGCTTTGAGCTCAGAAACCCTTCTCCACCTGTTTTGATGCGTTGCCACTTCTTAGGCTACACGAGATGAAGAAGAGCAGCTCAGACAAATTATCTTATCAGCTGGATATGGAAAGAAAAAGTAGGAGAAGTCAAATTTATTACAGTGTGTCTATGAGCGCAGTGGCATGTTGCTGTATTTAGAACGGCTTTCTGGGCTTGATCTGTCAAGTACAAGATTGTGATTTTTATTTGCAAAGATAAAATGCAGAGAATCAATTCAGACTGCTCGATTATCATCTGTTATTTTGCTGTGACCCATTGCTTATGCAACTGTTTACACATTAAGGCCTTTACACAGATGAGTTATTACTAATTAGGACATTCCATGATTAGTCCAGGGCTGCAAGGTGGCGCAGTTGGTTAGCACTGTTGCCTCACAGCAAGAAGGTTGCTGGTTCGCGTCCCGGTGGAGGCACCGGGATCTTTCTGCGTGGAGTTTACATGTTCTCCCCGTACAGCGTGGGTTCTCTCCGGGTTCTCCGGCTTCCTCCCACACAGTCCAAAAACATGCTGAGGTTAATTGGTGATTCTAAATTGTCCGTAGGTGTGAATGTGAGTGTGCTTGGTTGTCTGTCTCTAAGTGTAGCCCTGTGATAGACTGGTGACCTGTCCAGGTGAACCTGCCTTCACCCTGAGTCAGCTGGGATAGACTCCAGCCCCCCGTGACCCTAGTGAGGATTAAGCGGTGCATAGATAATGGATGGATGATTAGTCCAGTCAAACAAAAGTTGCTTTTTCCCCACAGCAAGATAAAGACACTTATTTCATTTGACTGGGACATAATGATAGAGTCATAATGCTGAATTTATCTATGATACCAGAATACAATAAAAATAATTAGCAACAGTAAACTTAACACAAACCAAACATCATCGTATTATTGTCACACTTGCATTGACATTTTGGAACATTTTGCACACTGAACAGAACAGAACAGTGAGTCCATGTCTGTAGTTCTGTTTCTGATCAGCTCAGCACGGTTTGTGGAAAACACTGCATTCAAACACTGTTTTGAGTTCCTTCATACGACTACTGACACTGCTGCATTTTTTTCTGTTTATGTCTGCTGATTTCTGACAGCAGGACTTGAATCACTCCGGTGTGAAATTATATTCCTTTCTCTTGGGCAACATTTTTGTGAATGAAACTTTCCCCCCCGAGTAGAACAGAACATGCAGGAAGCCTTGAGCAGGAAATTGAGGATAATGTCCATAATAAAGCTTCTTGAACCTCTTGTGACATTTCTGTTCCACTCTTAGTATGTCTTTATTTTGTATGAATCATTTGCCTCAGTTTTCTCTTTTAATCTCACTCGATTCATACTCAAGTTGCTTTTCACTCCTCCCATGCACGTTCATGCTTCGATTGCAAGTTTCTAACTTCTCGTCTTCTCTTCCCTTAGTTTTTTCTTCTCTGCAGGTATCTCTAGCTTTCTGATCTGCAGGTACAGGCCTCATCAGAAATCTTCAGCGTTTGTTGTTTTCTTGTTTGCTGTTTGTCTGTTTTCCTTCTGCTATCCTTTCCTCTCTCTGCACCTCCTTCACCCCAACCAGTGGAGGCAGATGGCTGCCCACCCTGAGCCTGGATAAAAGACTCTTCCTCTCCACTGTTACCAATATGCTTGTTCAGTGGGGTTCTCTGTAATATTCTGATTTTTATAACGTCTTATTTTGCCTAACAGAGTCAAAGAAACATGTATAATATAGATGATTAACCCGACTATTTTAATTAGTTTGGTAAATTTCGTTAGCCTCATAGCATACTTGCCTAAGTCATATTTTCATGTTTTTGGGAAATGAGAAAAAACACAATTTTTAGAAATTACATTGGTATTTATTATTGATTTTTTAACAGTACATTCAAGCAGATGTGATTGGCCAATGGCACAGGTGGAAAGACAGGATGAGGCAGAAGTGATAGGAGAGTAAAGTTAGGCAAATATCTCAATTTGACCAAAAACTGACTTAGACAATTATGCTATGAGGCTAACGATTTGTAACATTAAGCTCACTTCTCTATTGGAAAACACTTTGAGTCTGTGTTTGTTGTTTTGAAAGTCGGTACAAACCTGTCAGAAGTCATTACTTTGGGTGAAGTTTATACACATCGAGAAGACTTTGTGAATCCAACTTGAACTGAAAAAACACCAGAAAACAACAATCCAAAACAAGAAACTGCTCTTGAATCAGACCCCCTGAAACCCAACACCTGAACCTCTTCTCCAAAAGGCTGCATAGACACAATGACTGAAATAAGTGGGCGCGGCCGAGCATTTAGTTTGCACGAGTTTTCCTGACAAAAAAAATCTCTCCAAGTCGAGAAGTTGGTGGGAACAAGCTGTTCACCACACTCCATAAAACCTACACATCTCATTTTCATTTTTAATGTCCTTCCCTGATTTTCAGATCTGCTTCTCCATCTGTCCTGGAAGATCTAATTTCTTCAGAAGATGCTTAAAACTGGGGGAGGCAGCGTTTTCCTTCTTCTGTTGGTGTCATTAGGGCAAAAGTCCCATACTGACATCTCAGCATATTGGAGCTGAAGTGGTCTGAGAGGAAGCTAGACGTCTGTAACTCCTCTCGGCTCTGTTTTCAGGCTTTAGAAGCTAGACGAGAGATTTTAGCCAAGCAAGGGTCTTTTCACCCAGATTGGGTAAAATCAAATAAACAGCAACAAAGTCCAATTGTTAGAGCAGGATGTGTTTGAATTCTGGGTGAAGCCACACATGGAGGTAGACTTTTAGCTTGGCTGCACGTTTTCTGGCATTTTCTGTTCTACCCCAGGTTTAAAACAAACAAAACAATCCTACCTAACCGAGGTGAATAACAACAGAAACTCTCCAAGTGTCAAGTTCCCAAAGTAGAGACAGTGCTAAATGTAGATGATGCCACACTGGGCTGCAGTCATGTAACACTGGTGGGAAATGTGCATCATCTGCTATCAAACTGAGTGTGAAATGACATCACGCACATTGTATGAAACAAAGTCAGACCATACTGGAGGTGACTTTTGATAATTCGTACCAACAAACACACACCGATGCTCATTTTAGACAGTTATATATTGGACATATTGGACAGTTTCACCCACTGCAATTCACACCCCAAAAGTTTGCCGGAACCAAAACACCCACATGCCAATCACAAGTTTGCTGCGAGACGGCGGCGGCAGACAAGAATTAGAGACGGTACCGGGGACACGGTGCAGAAAGGAGGAAGGGAGATGTCTTGATTAAACAGTTATTGCCACGCAGCCTCACTCCAGGCAATTTGCTAAGACTAACACATTTTCAGTGTGCCTTGGCTTCCTGCCAATCAGTTGCTGCATAGTAATGTGGCCAGAAGGTTTTTGGATTTTGTAGTAATGCAGGAGGTCAGTTGAGGGAAGTGCCACTGGCATCCAACACCCACTCTCCTGGAAATATGCTTGAAAAGTGTCATCTGCAGGTGCTACATTGCTGCTTGTCACATATTTGAAATGACAGCGTGCACATAAAGAGGACAGGTGCTGAAATAATAGATTAACTGCAGCATTCTGTCCTGTCATAATTTGTAAATTTGTTGTCTGTGGGCCTGAAGTCATTGATATTCATTCAGATGTTCCCCGAATTTAAAATTTAAAGTGGTTGACTTGAATGTTTGAAGGCATAAAGGCATTTGCTAAAGGGAGTTTGAGGGAGGATATACAGATGCAGTAATACTCACACACTTGCAAATGTGCACACACACACACAGATATTGTCTCAATGTCATAGCAACTGTAACCCATCATGCCCACACTGGTGGAGGTGCCAGCCGCTGGCTCCCTCAAGGATGACAGGCAGGTGACAGCACACGCGGAGAGGCGGCTGCAAGAGATCATCTGCAAAGCTGTATAGGTTGGAAAAAATCCTGCCTGCCGCCAAACACATTTACCGTGAAGACAGAAAATATTCAGCGTGCTCAAACGTATGCATTTCAGCTTCACGTTTTCAGCTTCCTGTTTGCCCACCAATCAGCACTAATGACAAACGTGTTTTTAGATATTTTTCAAAACTTTATCAAAATCCTGAGACTGAAAACTCTCATTTACAAAGTATTTAGAGCCTTTGCTGTGGGGCTCCAAACTGTAGTCAGGTGCATCCATCCTGCTTTATTAATCCATTTAGATAAAACTAAGTAACAGTGCAAAAGGGAGCAGAGATGAGGGAGCCTGTTAGGTGGACGGTAGTCTCAACAGCACTGCATCCATTAGACACTTTTGGTAGAGCGACTACATGGAAACCTCAGTGTGATTAAAAGGCATAACGGTCCACTCGGAGTTTCTTAAATGCTATTTAAAATATTCTGAGAACGTTTGATGAGATGTGACGAGACAAAAATCACACTCTTTGGACAGAACGTCAGCAGATGTGTCTGA
>NW_007578367.1:136178-138431 GCF_000690725.1 Stegastes partitus
GACCCTAATGAGGATTAAGCGGTGTATAGATAATGGATGGATGGATGAATAAATAAATAAAATGAAATGAATGCTGGAGGGACTTCAGCACAATCTCTGGGCTTTGGTTGGGACAGTCAAGGATAGTCGGTCATCTGTGGAGAGACCTGAAGATGGCAGTCCATAAATGAGTTCTGAGTCCAGTTTTTAAAATGGTCAAACTAAACTTTAGAAAGCCAAAATGCAAATTGCTGTAGCTTCTGAAAAGGTGTCCTTACTTCAACCCTTTCTTACCACACAGGTAACGGCTGAAGAGCATTGTCTGGAACAGCACAATTTGTACTTTAAACATGAATTTAAAAAAACTAAACTGCACATAGAGCCAGTGGAGGGAGACAGGAGCAGAGTTAAAATCAACTCTTTTAGGTTCTTGTGGTCCTTTAAGGTGCAGCACCAGAACAACTGTGCTGTAGTTTGAACCACTTCTGATGTATCTGTTCTAAAGTGACTCTGCTGCGAGCACTTCTACAACTTTAGCTGCTCAGACATGATTCCTTAATGCTTGCTAATTTCTTTGTGGAAGACAAAAGTCTCACCTTCTGTTCAATAAGCGTTTCTTCACTGAACACCACAGCAGTCAACCAAAAAGAGTCAACGAGAGCAACACAGATAAATCTTTATCCCTACTTCGATCCACAGTGGAATTGAGTCTGACCACCGTGCGTATCGCATTTAAAGAGCACCCCTTTGTACGATAGTTATATTAAGCACTCATTTAAATACCTTGGTTGTGTCCCAAGTGTCCCAAGCAGCATCAGCTGCCGTGAGCCTTTGTATTAGGACTGTGAATAACATCCTCCAAGGGATGGTTAAAAAAGTGTCTAAAACAGACCCAGGGGAACTTGACAAGACATCTTCACACACAAAAAGGTGCTTAAAATAAGAAACTTTGAATATAGCAGTGATTCATTCTAATGTTTACCTCTGGAGTTGACTGATTTGTTGTGAGAAGAGCAAAGCTGCAGTTCTATTTGAATAAACTCAGCCCCTGTTGTTGACAATATAAAAGGACACAACCCTCGCATTTTCTCATCGATGACCTTCGTGTGTCTGGAGGTCAAGCAGGCCAACTTCATCATTTCCGTCTCCAGTCACTGTCACACCTCTAAGTGCTCCTATAATTTATTCATAAAGGCAGAGACCAAAGCCAGCGCCATTTTCATAAGCGTCCTGACATCCGGCCACATCCGTACCCACAAGAAACACATAAAGACACAACCACACACCTTCCCTGGAGGTTTACCTTTCGCCATAACCAATACAAGTCCTGGGCTAATGATAAAACAGCCCATTTTACTGTGTGCTGAGGGCAGCGACGGTGATATTATAAAACCACTCTGTAGTAAAAACCTTCAGAGGAAGATTTCCACAGAGGGGGCTGACTAACAGGGAGGTGAAAGTGTTAATGTTAGGTTATACGGAAGAACTAGCCAAGGGGGGAAACTGAAGGGTTCTCTGCTCGGAATATGGGCGTAGACAGCATTATTCAGCTTGGACACAGAGGTGATATAAAAAAAAAAAAAAAAAGCATACCCACTGAGGAACAGAGAAGCCAGCTCAGAAACATTTCTGTGTGCAAAGAAGCATGGACAATATAGGGTTGCCATATTCGTTTGGCCTATTAGAGGGTTTGTATGTAGGGAATAGCATGTGTGCGCAGCAATATTCCCACTGCAATTACTGTTAGACTTTGACTTTGAGCCATTAAATTAAAAATCCTCTTAATAATGAACATTACAGCAAAATGGTTTGGACTTTCTAAAGGCACTGATAAGATCCTGTGTCCATGTTGGGGATTTTTGAAATACATAGTGGAGTTGTGCCACATGCATACATACTGTACATGTGCACAGCAACTTTTAACAGTACTGGGTTGTAAAGTATTACACCGAAAATGCATTATAAAATATAGCTAGCCCAGATTAGATTTTTTTTTTAAAAATTATATCATTAGAAATCTAATTATAGTATAGGATTACTTAATTCCACTAGGATTATGTCTTTTCATTATCACCAATGTAGACTAAACTCCATATACAGTATAAACACACTGTAGCTGTAGTTTGTGCCGGCCTCATTTTCTGAAGGTTAATTTGATTTGACCAACTGTAAACAACTAGGCAACATTTATCACTGCTGAGTTTTAGTAATCCAATATGTTACAGGCTCTGTCTTTATCAAATTAAAACTAACATTTTATCCATGTGGACTGCA
>NW_007578367.1:139384-140959 GCF_000690725.1 Stegastes partitus
AGATATCACAAGTCCAAGTGTATACAATATTATCCTAACATACAGTTAGTCTAACTTGACTTTTATACCATTGTCAGTTATTACGCCCTTTTAAATGCAGCGCTTGTGTGAGCTATCGACTTTATCTTCAGAGTTTTGGCAAGGCCGCCCTACTCAATTGAATTTGTATGCATCATTGTTAGTGAACATTGCAGCCTGCAGCCCTGGAAGCAAACATTGATTACTCAAAGAGGGAGCTGAGGTATGGCCTCAGTTACAGTTCACATCATGGTCTCATTTCTTTTATGTGTGTCTTCTTCTTCTTCTTCTGTGCCTTTATGGCGGCATTATGGATTTGTAGAGAACCCTGTATGAGTTGAATATGCATTGAGTAGACTGTGTTTCAAAAGTCTTATGTAGTGACTCAGAGAATACAGCTGCAGTGTTCCCTTGTTGTTGTGAACTGCACCACATGATCCAACTCTGGTCCATCTATGTGTATACTGCCTTTAATTCTGCCAAGTTTAACAAAAGGTGAGCACCACTGTTTGCTCTGGGTTGTGTGAATAGTGGGAAGTTTGAGTGCAGTGTTAGTTAAAAAAATAAAAAATAAAAATGCTGTTGCTATCAAAAGCTTTGCACAAGCTCACTATGGCATGTAGTTAGTGTGTCAATAATGGACCCAATCAGCACAAACCCACACACACTGATTAACATACATTTTGTAACAATACATATAAATTAAATAGTTGATGAAATACATTCTTTGTTCATTGCGTGTGCTGATTGCATGTGTAGCTGTGGCTCTATGCTAAGTGATGCTATTAAGGCTATTCCTGATTTTTACGACAAAAACAACAATTAATCCCCATAAAAAACAACAACTCAGAAAAAAATGTCAGCATCTCCGTGGTCTTGGCCACTCCTTTACTCTTACTGCTGTCTTAGATCTCTTTTTAAATGAAAATATTTCTGTCATGAACTCACTAACAGAATTGGTGGACACAGACTCAGTAGGTTCAGGCAAAAGACAGGTTTAATGGCAGTCAGGGTTCGGTACACAGGAAATCAGTCCAACAGGCAGAAGTATCCGAGAATCGGCGGGCAGAGGCAAAGTCCAAAAAGCAGAAACAAGGTGGAGATCAAACAGACTGTGACTTAACTTGAGTAACGCTGGTACGAGGACTGTGAAGTGCAACAAACTGGCGACGAGACAGTGAGACACACCGGGTAAAATACAGGAGGTAATGAGGGTAGATGGGAGACAGGTGCGGGGAGGTAATCAGGGAACAGGTGAGACAAGACAGGTACAGGAAGTAAAGCTAGAACAGAACACCCAGTGAAATGATTTCAAAATAAAACAGGAAAGATGAGACATAATGTGCAGACATGAACAGAAACTTGACAGACGTGACAATTAATAATTAAAAAACAGCCCTGTCTGCTAGAAATGACTTTCCTGTGCAACTAATCTGAATTCACAATTACATTTTGAGGGAAAGATGATGATTTCTCAACAACATACCCTACATGTTTAGGGACTCCTTGGCGACCTACTAAATGAAGAAGAAGCCTCATACATGTCGTGATCTTCCT
>NW_007578367.1:141415-151221 GCF_000690725.1 Stegastes partitus
TCTTTAGAGGGCCAATGTTTAATCTAAATCAAAATCAAGGACACTGGTTGGAGATGGAAGTCTCTTGTGGTGGCAGAAACACGAGGCAAACACTAAGCCTTACATGTCACCCGGCTCAGATTCTCATCATGATTTCTGTCACTTATCCAGTTGAGCTGATTGCTTTGAAACAGCAGAGGTTGAGGTGACCACGGCTTCGAACAGGTTGTATATGTCACACGTACAGTTTGGTCGCCAGCCTGTCACTGGGTCCCAGAAAGCACAGACAGAGGGAGATTCTGGCCAAAAAACCCACTGAAAATAACATTACAGACACTTTTATATGGAGGGTTTTGGTGGTGTCAGTGATCATACACTTGAAATAATTTGGATTTTATTTTGAAAAGTGATTTTATATTTAAACATATTTATTCTCCACAGATTATGGAAGAGCGATAAATTTCTTAAAATACAAAAGGACCAATTCTGTGTGTTCTCCCCTTGGATTTTGAGCATTTATCTTCTCAAAAGTCGTATATTTTCCTGGTAAAGAACAAGTTAAAAGGGGGATCAATTTAAACACAAGTGATGTGACGACAGCTTACAGTTATTGGCCTGGATTTATAAATGAACAACTGTTACTTAACTAGTTGGCTGTATCGAATGCATACGATAAAAAAGTTCTGAGACTGTGCCTACAAATATTAAAACTATATCTGATCTACATTTGGCTGCTGCTGTTGCCAAGTAGTCACCATCATCTAACACCATCTGCGAAAGATTATGTTTGAGCCCACAAATCAATGAGTAGTGGGCCATCGCGCTACAGTTTGGGTTGTTGGAACTAAATGTTCTCCCTCAAACATCTCAGGATGTTACATTTGAACTCTGCTGGACAGTCTGATCCGGGAGGACTCATTCCTGGTGCACAACCACATGAATTTTGATGAACATAATGACGCTCCTGGTGTGTTCCTGACCTGATCTATCAAGCTGAGTTCGATCTACGGACTCTTCGACTCTGAAAACTGTTTCTTCTCTCGTTGGTAGCTGTTGCCACCTCTCATCACCGATAACGATAGTCCGTATGAAGGACAAGGAATTTGACATTGTCTTCTCTGCTCTGGTTTGCCACATTCCCATTAAAACAACCTAAAAGTAATGCTTTCTAATTATTAGTCAGTTGGTAGCAAGAGACAGCTTCATCAAAAAATGTTAAGACGATGCGCTTATGATGCTAATGTCCAACTTTCTTTCCAATCTTTCTTTATTTTCACCCCTTTGTCCTCCATGGCAATCGTACGGTGGCCCAGAAGTGTCACAAGAAAACAAAAGCCGCAACACAACACAATTAGCCGCAACACTACAAAATTAACCACAACACTACAAAATTAACACAACACAACGACTGCAACGGAAGTTGTTTTTTTTTAACCCCGAAGTTATCCTGTGAAATGCGCAACCACACAAAGTGGGCAGAAGCCGGAGATTGTTTGAAACAACTCGAAAGTAAGTAAAATACTGATGGCAAATAGTGTCCATTAATCTCAGAATGCGCTATTGAAGCGGTTGTTAACTTTGATTTACAAATAAAGAGTCATCGCTTGTTTGACTTGTTAATGCCGACACTTCCGTTGCAGCTGTTGTGTTGTATTGCGGCTAATTTTGTAGTGTTGTGGTTAATTTGGTTGTGTTGTGGCTTATTGTGTTGTGTTGTGGCTTTTGTTTTGTTGTGACACTTCTGGGCCACCGTACAATCGTCAATAAGACTAAAATACTTTGAACCTGGCCAGGGTAGTTCTAAAAGTTTTATGTCACCCGAACTGAACTGCATGGAGGTCGTGATAAAGTAAACGTACATATATTGCTGCAGCCTGCAGGTGTTTGGTATCAGCAAATAAAAAAATATTACAACTTTCCATCTATATGCGAAGAAGACGTAACAGTCTGTGGGTGAATGTGTGTCAGGAAATAAAAAGTAATATCCATTACTGCACTGGATTCAGTGGTCAGACAAACATAATAAGCACTTACACACACAAAGCGAGTCAGCAATAAGTTCCCCCCAGAGCTTCAGACAATACTGAGTGATGGAAGGATGATCTGGGAGAGAAAGAGAGTCTCCGGGCTGTTGCCATGTTGTCCTACGTATGTTGTTTTGTGTGAACTGTATACTTATTCTCTGTCAACTATTCCCAGAGCCGCAGCTCTATTAAGCATAATATGAAGAGACAAGTAGAGTGAGTGTTCTTGTTTTCCATCTCCATCTGTCTTTCTCAAGACTGGTATTCTGAGTTTTTCCCTTTCGTCAACAAATTTGATATAAAAACCCGACCCGGCAATATGTCAGCCCACCTGTCAGTGCTTTTTCAGTGTAATGGCACAGAGGAGCGAGCTACTGTACATCAGGCTGTACACGGAGCGCTTGATGGTAGTATCAGTGCACTATTGCCATTGGTCTGTTGTTGTGATTTGTTGACAGTAAAGAAAATTGTAGAATATCTCAGCACTAACCTTTCATTTTGTATTGTGGGAAAAAAATAAAATAAGGGGGCGGAAGATGCCGACCGCCCACGCCACAGAGCCGCTGATTATCCTCCGAGACGACACCGAGCCACCTTTGAATAAGGTTCAGTTATCAATTCAGGCAATTTAGGAAGTGGAGTGCCATGAAATTGAAATATTAGGGCACATTTCCATTACAGCCACTGTCATAGCCAATATGTTAAAACATAATTAAGAATGAATAATTAATCTTTATTAAATGAATTGCCTTTTCTATTTACAGTGTGAACCTGGGGCCTGTCTCACTATGTGCCGCGTTTTAACACCTTCAAAGGTGGAACATGGCCCATACGGACTCCAAAATCAGTCTTTAACGCACCAAGAATAAATATGTGGACTTTATTCAGCAAAAAATTCCCACCAAAGATGCATAGATGTAAAGCACCATTAAACTTCTGCTACTTTTACTCTCACATACCCAATTACACCGCAGTTCTGCTCTAGAAAAATTGCCGACTCTCAGTTTTTCCTGTTCGCCTGTCAGCTCTTTGAAGTCATGTCCACTCGCACGTAACTGATACGAGCAGCCATTTACAGGGTTCTGTTCTGGAGAGACTGCCAATTAGACTGTCACTTGCGTAGCCCTAATGAGAAATTACACCCTTTAATCGCTGTAAATGTTGATACTAACGGTGAGCTACCTGCCAACTTCGGCGCACCTGGAGAATACGAAATTGGCAAATGCCAGAGCAGCAACCTCTGTGTGCGTCTGACACCTCGTGTGAGAAGGGTCGGGATGTTCTGTGAAGACAAACGTTTGCGACACATACGTCCTTTTCAAAGACAGCACTGAACTCGCCCATCGCCTGTATTGATTCTGTCGGCTGCTCTTTTTGTCTACAACAGGGGTGTCGAACTGCGGTCCTCGAGGGCCACAATCCTCCATGTTTTAGATGTTTCCTTCTTCCAACATACCTGATTCAAATGATCAGCTCATCATGAAGCTCTGCAGAAGCCTGATAACGATCCTGATCATTTGAATCAGGTGTGTTGGAAGAGGGAAACATCTAAAACATGCAGGATTGCGGCCCTTGAGGACCGGATTTCGACACCCCTGGTCTCCAACAACTACAACTAACAGCTAACTCCTCTCCTGTCATTAATTAAACCCTTAAAAATTAATCACTGTGCATCAAATACAAGTACAAGTTTTCCTTGAAACAAATCCCCTCCTGCCTTAAAATAGCTTAGATGTAACTCCATACCAATGCCCATCTAAGACTGTGCAGATCTTCACTACTTTCTGAAGCTCAAGTACACCAGCTACCATAGTACTCAAACTCTGTAAAACTAAGCTACACAATAGAAAGTTGTAATCCGTTATCTATACACCGCTTAATCCTCACTAGGGTCGTAGGGGGGGCTGGAGTCTATCCCAGCCGACTTAGGGTGAAGGCAGGGGACACCCTGGACAGGTCACCAGTCTATCACAGGGCAACACTTAGAGACAGACAACCAAGCACACTCACATTCACACCTACAGACAATTTAGAATCACCAATTAACCTCAACATGTTTTTGGACTGTGTGGGAGGAAGCCGGAGAACCCAGAGAGAACCCACGCTGCACGGGGAGAACATGCAAACTCCACACAGAAAGATCCCGGGTGTCCTCACCGGGATGCGAACCAGCGACCTTCTTCCTGCGAGGCGACGGTGCTAATCAACTGCGCCACCTTGCAGCCCAGAAAGTTGTAATACTACAATAACTCAGCCATGCATGTTCAAATCAGAAACCAGTTCTCAAGAAGCAGAATTATCCCTGCAGGTTGACATGGTTCGTTGTCTTGGTTTGTTACGTATGAAACCCCAGAAGTTTGAATGTGTGTTTTTGAGACTGTGACCGATGCCCTGCAGATTCAAGGGGAAAATTCTCAGTCATGGAATTGATTTATTTGTCTCATGAGTCTTTAAGCGTATAAAAAAAAAACACTATGTAGACATGTTAACAGGAGAGAAAATTTGATTCTTAGCAGAGGGGGTCTTTAAGGTTCATTTGCGTGAAGCATAAATAGTAAAGAAAGTGTCACTATGCAGCAACCATGGACCCAGTGGGGTGGAAGTTATGGACTTGACCTAAATTGGTTCTGATTGGACAGCAAAAAAAACAGAACAACAAAACATTTTACACTGAAAAAATTTGACTTGTGAAGAAAACAGTTCGAGCCAGTTTCTGCTTGTGGAATTTTCTGGGTCACATCAGCTGGACTCAAGCTTCATGTTTAAACCTCAAGTATAAAAGCAGCAGACATGAGAAAGCACATTTGCACCCAGTTTGAGTTAAAATGCAACAAACATAGGAGAGAGAGAGAGAGAAAAAAACACTTCTGCAACGGAATTGGCCATTCATATTTAATGGTTTTACCGTTAAATTTGACAGAAAAGCCTCAGCTCTTTCAGGGAGCTGTCAAAAAATCTGTGCAGCAGCCAGGATTCTGCTGGGAGAACTAATCCCTCTGACATAACAAACAAATTGGACATGAAGAAATGAGATTTTAGCAAAGCCAGCCGTACTAAAACCCAGGTTGGAGCGGTGGAAGGAATCGCAGCAACAAACAGTTAGAACATGTGAGTGTCAGCGGAGGAAAAGTGAGACCGGTGGGCCTTTAAAGACAGCGTACACCTGAATTAAACGACTGGATGTTACCAGTCAGCTTCTATGTGGACCACGAGTGAAGCGCTCGGTGCCAATCAGGTCACCATTACAGGGCGTCATTGTGGAACAACCTGTCAGTGTTGTGATAAAACAGCACCCATGAAAAGTCAGTGGACAGATGAAGCCCAATGCAAATCCCTAGAGACTGAAATAAACTAATATTTATAGAGCTTTAAGGGAGATATGTACGGAAGCCGAGAGCGGTCGTTTTCCGCTACTGTTCTTTCTTTGCCGTTTTCTCGAGATAACGAGTTAATTTTCTCGTTATCTCGAGAAAACGAAGCTGGTTTTCTCGCGAAAACGAGATAATTGATTTTTGTATTTGCCCGCTCGTGCCCAGTCCAGGATGCTCAGGTCTCAGTCACCAGCAGGGGGTCGGAGGACAGACGAGACCGGGCACGAGCGCTTCATTGTAAGTTGTCGTGCCCGGTCAGCTGTTCTCATGACACGTCATGTCGGAGTTCCCGGTCAGCTGTCTATATAAGATACGTCACACCAGGA
The DNA here is from genome assembly GCF_000690725.1 of Stegastes partitus. Classification (NCBI taxonomy): domain Eukaryota; kingdom Metazoa; phylum Chordata; class Actinopteri; family Pomacentridae; genus Stegastes; species Stegastes partitus. Next base: position 147,116 of record NW_007578367.1, read on the forward strand.
AGTCCGACAACTTCTGATGAAGGCTGAAGTGACAGCCGAGACCGTCAACGGGATAATTATCTTGTTATCTCGAGAAAATGCCGTTTCAAAAAATGTGCGGCCATGACCGCTCTCAGCTTCCGTAGATATGAGATGGACGTTTATAGAGCAGCTGTACCATATGAAAATTGCCATCAGCTTGTTTTGATGGCGTGTCCATTTGGGGACTGTGAATTACAGGAGAACTTCAACCCTTAAGACGAAACTTGGAAGGTCAAAAGAAATCACAACATGCACACAGTTTCATGGTACAATAGATATAGAGCAACATATAACCTTGGCATTGCATTGCAGGCCTACAAAACAAACTTCCAATGTTATGTCAAACACAATCTATAAGATCTTCACTGTGGATACACTGAGTGCAACATTATTATAGGGCAGAAACCGTTCACATGTGGGAGCACTTCTTCTTGTTTACTTATGAGAGTAAAAAAAAAAAAAAAAAAAAAAATTTTGCAACAGATGCATTTATCTATCTAACTAAAGTCTGACAATTGGTTTCATATCGTCAAAGTCTCTTATGGTGAAACTGACCATTGGTTAGGATGTTTTCACCTCTCTATATGAACCTGTTGAGCTATTTAAATGTAAAGTTCCATCTGAAAAACATCCTTATATTCAGTCAGTAACAGCTCCNAGCAAGGCTCAACATCCCTCCTTTATAATGGCATGGTTCAGCCCCAGGTTGTTTCCAGGGTAATCCCACTACATTTACTTTATAGATTCTTGTTTTAGTCATTATAATGGCTCACCCTACATCTTTATTTATTTTTTAGTTTCCAATGGTGATGGCGGCGCAGATAGATGCAGCGCCCCCTTCAGAAGACAACAAAAGTGAACGTTTTGAGTGTCTCGTCTATCCCAGACGTTCATTCTGCAAAACTTGCAGTCAGGAGATTGCTGGGCGTCAGGACAGTGAACGGTGCTGCGATCGGTTGTGATGTGGACAAACTGCACCAATACGGAGTCCGATCAGAGATGACGCCGACAGTTACCCGAGACAGAAGCGCAAACAGTATGAACATAAATACAGGAGGAGGAAGAGAGCCGGGATCCATGCTAGGCTAAAGGCTAACCCCTCCAGACCAGCAGGATCCATGCTAGGCTAAAGGCTAACCCCTCCAGACCAGCAGGACCGTCCTCCTACTCTCCAATGTCCGCTTCCTCCACAACAAGCTGGACGTTTGCTGAGAGAAACCCACAGAGAGTGAAGGGACTGCTGTGTGTCTGCTTTAACAGAAACATGTCTCCATGACAACATCCCAGACAGACAGACAGCTGGAGGGGATGCAGACAGACGGACAGACAGCTCTGGGCAGCATCTGCAGCTTCACCATCGTCATCGTGTGTGTCTTTGTCTCCCTGAAGACCTACCAGGACCTGAAGAGGTTCACCATGTTCAACGAATGGCGGCACACATGGACACAGCGCCCCCTTCAGGAGACACGTGAACGTTTGGTGTCTTATCCCAGACTTGCATTCCACAAAACTTGCACTGTTTGAATAATCCTGAACAAACTCTCTCTCATCTACTACTGTGTATGTACAGCAACATGACAATAAACCTGATTTGATTTAATTTGATTTGAAGGAAAAAAATGGATCAAAAAATAATTGGTGATATAAAATTGTTGCGCCTTTACCTGTATTTTACCAGAAAATGCCTCCAGTAAGATTGTATGAGGGAGAGTGTCTGGAATCTAATCTGAGCTACTTCTGCTGTGTGTCTCAAGCTTTGTATTTTTTGTAGAATTTCTGTTTTATGCGCTAAAACAATAATGGTTGNCAAAGTTCTAAAAACGGTGGCAGATTGCGTTTTAATGCCAGATAAGATTTGAATTTTGCGGCTCTGTTTGCCAAATGCCACAGACTGTAAGTATGGTTTCGAGACATCTCCTTCGTACAGTTGCTAACATTTGTTTGATCCTCAGTACAAACTAACGACGGGGAGGATAAATTCCATGTGAGACTTGCTCTTTTAATTTTTACTCTCGGCGCTTATCTTGTTGCCAGTACTGTGAGCCAAGTAAAGGCCTATTGAAACCTCTGTCTAATTGATTCATCTGTAGGGCATTATGGTCCACACACAGAAATACTTCACTTGACTGGCCACTCATTCTTTTCGCAACACACACACATGCACAAACCTCTGCCCGCTGCACATAAGCTATAAAGTGCATCACATAAATTACAGCCGAACTTCTGTGACAAAGGAACTGGTGTGCTTTGAAAAAAAAAAAGAAAGAAAAACTTTACTGCTTCAGGCACACCGTTGCTTTACAGATTTCATTTCACAGCGGCAACTTACCCAGACCGGGCAAATGGCTCTGCAGGCTCACAGTCAATATAGTTTCTTTGTACGTTGCTGAGGGGTGAGCAGATTTACAGTATCCCGCCATCGAATAACAGCGCTCCACATCTCATTTCTTCAATCCCCACGGACACGAGGACGGGCTGGAGCTCGCCAACACAGACAGATATTCTCACATATTGTCTAGCCTGAGAGGGAGACACTCATCTGCTCCATTTCGTACTTGTTTAGCATTTTGTGTTTATGTATTCAGGAAGTCTAACTGGGATTTCGCAAGCGAGAGACCAGGAGAGTTTCATATACGCAAGATCACAACAACAATAAAGCTTTAAAGTCTGTCAGAGAAATGGGCGTCTGTAATTTCTGGTACTGTGTTGCAACACTAAGAACGGTACCAGAAACATACTCTGACTCACATCTGAGCTTGTATGAGGATTTTTTTTTAACTTATCCGGTGATCTTGTCTCGTCGTTATTAGCTGTGAACTCGAGTGAGGAAAGTTAAATTTCTCCGCAGATTAAATTAGCGACATAAATGGAGAGCCAACGTACAGGAGGAGTACCTGGTTGCAGAACGAGTTGGGGTTCTACATTTGACATTTAATCCCACTGATCATGATTAGATTGCTTTAGCTGTCATCTTTGGGTGGATTTAAACTTTGATAATTGGATGGTAGCTGTAAGTAGCTGGTGTACCAAAAAACAATGTAATATGAAGAACAATGGCAATAGAATAAGTGTGCAAAAATCACTTAAAATTTAAAAAAATGAAAGTACTTATTCTACAGAACATATAACCCCTCAGTGATTTACTACAATATATGGTGTTTTTATAGTACTGCTGCATTCTTATTACAGTAATAGTGGCTTTATACGACATGTCAATAAAAGACAACATCCAGTCCCAAACTTGTGGCATTTTGCAGCTGCATACGTTTAAGGTTGAGCTTATTTTTTTATACACTGTTGGTAGTTTTAGTGATATGTTATAATTACCTGAAAAAGAATTTCTCGTACCATGAAGGGACACTTTATCCGTTGGCAAACATTCTACATTTGTAGATGCATAGTTTTCACAGGATATGTAAGGTATGAAAAACAGTGAGAAATATACCGTAATTTTCAGATTATTGAGTGCACCTGAACATAAGCCGCGCCCACTAACTTTTAAAAGAAAAAAAAGAGTACATATATACAGGCCACACTTGTCTATAAGCTGCAGGTGTCCACGTTGTAACATGAGATATTTACACAGAAAGATTTTTTAAACTTTTAATTAAATATGTACCAGTAACATACACAAATACGTATTGTAAATGCTTTTTTCCCGAACAGTACCTGTAACACGGCTGGTTAAAAAAATACAGTCGCCTACCAGGAAAAGTCATTGATCGCTATCTTCATCTTCCTCCTGCGCACTAAAACCACTAAAGTTCTTCAGTGTTGGAATTGAACAGCCTCAGAATTCCTTCATCACACACTTCCTCAGTCTCTCTTTCGTTGTCACTCATGAAGCAAATTTGTAAAAATCCATAAATTAGCCGCATCATTGTTTAAGCCGCAGTGTTCAAAGCGTGTGAAAAAAGTAGCAGCTTATAGTCCAGAAATTATGGTACTTAAATAGTTCATTAAAGTACAAGAATCTCAAGTTTGTACTCAGTACAGTATTTGAGTAAATGTTCTTTAGTCAGGTTCCAGTGAAGTCTTGTAGCAAGGCTCAACATCCCTCCTTTATAATGGCATGGTTCAGCCCC
>NW_007578367.1:151849-168909 GCF_000690725.1 Stegastes partitus
TGTGTCTCAAGCTTTGTATTTTTTGTAGAATTTCTGTTTTATGCGCTAAAACAATAATGGTTGCAGTGAGCTCATGCTCCAATTAGTGAGTATCTAAGTATTAGAACATACATTACATACACTCCTGACATCTTCATCTTTGTAAAGTCAACACAGAAAAAGCTGCTTTCCTCCGGCCCAGCACTGTTACTACAAGGAGCATATTTCTCTTGTTCATTCCTGATTAGAAAACACATAATAAGAAAAACCAGTGTTTAAATTATGCGTTTTTTTGGAATCGTTTTCAAGCAATCGTTCTGCTTCTAAATGAAGAAAATAAAATGGAAAATCAGCGCATTAAGTATTCACATCAATTTTATGGGAGTTTGATTTTGCTGTTCTGCATTTAAATCATCCTATTTGTAAACAACAACAACAAAAAAACCCACCAAGTTACATATTACTAAGTGGCTCTCCTGGACAAAGCAGTAGTCCAGTATCCAGACCTGCAATCACAAATCTGAATGAAAACCACCTGCAGCCCGTGGGACTTTATCAATCTGAGCAACGAGGAGATTTCCAGGAAGCAAGAAGTGCTGTCCACAAAACATTTGCAGCAAATTCACCTCCGAATGATGTTCCTCACAATGACAATAACCCAAGGCATCTCCCTCACAGTTACATTGATCTGTGTGGCTGTTGCAGCACACTGACCCTCATGTTCTTGCTTAGCTAGAGAGGCCCGGGAGGAAGGACAGGAGACAGAGCTAAGTCTCTGAGGATGTAATGGGTCAAGATTGACAGATTTTGGTACTTGGAGAAATTTTCAGAGTCGGTAAAAGTTTGCACCGCCTCTGGCATGTGACATTTCTCAGTGTGCTGTCGAGATATGACAAAAAAAAAAAAAACACAAGCTGAAAATTATGTGTTTAATACACCTGGAGCTGAGGTCTTAAATAAAATTGTTTCCTTTCATACCAAGGCAACATCTAAGCCCCGTCCTATATTACACATTTGAATATGCAGCTCTCTTCCTTAACCAGGTGTTTACTGCGCCGCATAGATGTCAGCTTATGCCTAATTTGCTTCCTGACTGCGTTCCTGCCACCGTATCTTTCCACGTCTCCCCCTCTTAATGCGCTCCTTCACATATTTTCTCTCGCTAAAGGACGACGTGGCTGTAAATCAACACATACTTATGTACATCCACCCACGGAGGGACTGATTGTAACCAACATCTCAGTCTACATTCATGCCACTGGCCACAAACGGGCCGGACAGGCTTTGATGAAACAAGGCTTTGGAACACAGTGAGTCACTCTGGAGCCCGTGTCACCGCGCATGAGGCAGCCGGCGTCTTCGCCAATTGATTTCCAGCTGACACTCAAGTGGCTGCCTGTGAAAGATGACCTGTCAGTGCAACTCAGGGGAGCATATCTAGCGAGGCATCACGTTGGGAGACTCATGCGTGAGATGGCAGGTAGACAGGCACAGGAGACCCTGAGCTTGGGCCGACTGGGGAGCCTATCTTATTAATAGCCCCGGGTCAATGAAAGCTTGCTAACAAGCCAAGCAGTCTAAGTAAGTCTTACTTTTTTTTATTTCAGAGGGCTGCTTGTAAGGCTGTGAATATAACAGGCGTCTAAATGTACACAAGCTGTATGAATAGTGCTGATGTGTTGCATAAGTACAGCAATTCCAAATGTGATCATTCTAATAAACTGCAGTTCATGTTTTGTACACAGCTGCTTTTTTTTTTGCTCCTTATATAGTAAAACAACCAAATGAGAATTAACAAGGTACCAAGATGACTTCATCCGGCACAGTTTTCTCAGGAGGTCTACTCGTCCTCCACTCAGTCACAGCTGCTTGCTCTTACCTCCAATCTCAAAGGACCAGAAAATGTCACAGTGAGTTTGGAAGCCGGAGCCACGCGTCCGCTCGGCACCGCTAAAGTCAGCTTAACTTTTTTTTTTTTCCTCACCACGGATGACTTAGCCGTTTTCCGCTGGCCTCTTGCCAGCACAGTGGCAAAGATGCTGTGTGCAGTTGTTTTAACGACAGCAGGAGTGGAGGCTGGGAGAGGAGCGAAGCAAAGCTCATCTTCATTAGAGGTACCACCTTTATGTTTACCAAACAGGATAAAACACGACTTGGATTTCTCAGTAACACATATTAGCACAATCAAGCACAGTAGAGGTGTGCAGCCTTCGCCAAGAATCCTGTGTTTTTTTGTAATTTAGTTTGGAAAGAAGTGCATTTATCCGTTTTTGAATGATGTGAGGCTAAACACACTAACACTAGTGATCAAAACGACACACAGTCACGTCATGCCTCTGGGGCAGATAGTTAACGGATTAAAAAAGAGAAAAAACAAAACATCATTTACACTCTGATCACGGATTGCATTATCCCACACTTGACTTGCCGGGGACCTTTGTTGCATGTCATTCCCCTCGTCTTTCCTTTCATTTCCTGTCATCGCTCTGTTGTCACAATCTCTAATGATGTGGCATTTAAAAAAAAATAATAAAAAAATGCATCCATGTCTCCAAAATGCATACATAATATTTATAATATTTGCTGTGAAGTTGTCAGTAAGGGAATATCTTTTACAGCGTCTTCCCTCTGTGACAATGGCAGCTAAACTTAAATGAGTTTTTCTCCCTGTTACATCGAAGCATCAAGAAGAAAGCGTCTTAAGCAATTTCATCACATACAATCACACTGTGAGCTGCTGTCACACTTATCTGATCCCTAATCAGTTCAACCGCTGAATGATCTGTGTGGATAAGAGAGCATTGATCTGTATGACAGAGGGATTAGTGTGAGTGAGGGGCCAGTGAAGACGTTTTAGTCCACAAATAATCAGAAATATTACAAACACACACATGGATGGCTGTTAGCCAGCTACCATTTTTGACAGCTATAGCTTCAGGGGACCGTGTGATATAGAATGGATTGTAAAGATGGGAAAAGTGCCAAATGGCTTCAGCACGACCTTCCTCGGCTTTAAGAATAGCAGCGTTTCTGGAGAGATGTTGTGCAATTATTCAAAGACAGTTTTTTTTTCTCCAGCTGCTCTTTGCAGGAGGGATTCTGCTGCTTTTTAAGAAAATCCCAGAGGAGTTAAAATGGATTTAAGTCAGGTGACTTACTATTCCATGTCATGGTTTCATTTTCTTCTTCTTCGGAAACTCTCGTGTGATTTTGTCAGTGTTTTTCACACCGTTATCGTGCTGGAATATGACTCTTCTGACTGGTATTTCCACATTCATGGTACCATCTGTAAATGTCATCTCCCCAACACCTTTTGCACTTATGCAGCCCCGATATCATCACATTCACACCTCTGTGCTTCAGTGTTGGGACAGCGTATTCACTGTGGTGGTTAATGTTCATGTCGAAGATGCTCGACCTCATCTGAGGCAAAAAAGAAAAGGATCTCGGTCTCATCTGCAGAATGTGCTTTCAATGACGGTCTTCAGCAAAGTTTCATCTGGAAGTCTTGTGCCAAAGTACGGAAGCCGAGAGCGGTCGTTTTCCGCTGCTGTTCTTTCTTCGCCGTTTTCTCGAGATAACGAGTTAATTTTCTCGTTATCTCAGGAAAACAAGAATCGTTTTCTTGTGAAAACGAGATAATTTATCTCGAGAAAACCGACTTCGTTCAGCCTGTGTCAGACCTCGAGAGAAGTAAAGTCTGATGCGTTCATCAATGACAGATGATCCTCGATCTGACATTTTCAGTCCGTTCTCGGCAAAGTCACTGCTGCACTCCAGAGCGTCACTCGTTTCTTTGTAAACACAAGCATCGGTATCCAGGGATAATTATCTTGTTATCTTGAGAAAATGAACGCCGTTTTCCCGAGAAAACGGAATAATTATCTCGTTATCTCTTTAAAAAAATGTGCGGCCATGACCGCTCTCGGTTTCCGTACCAAAGCGCAAACAAGGTTTTAATTTTTCTGGAATTTTGTCTGGAGACGATGACGTCATGCGATCACGGAAACTCAGATTTCCATTGATGACTCCTGTGCCAAGCCTGAAGCACTCATACTTTTATTTTTCTTTCTACAGCTGAATTGTACAAACGGCACACAGTCTGGCAGCGTTCTAGGAGGACGACCACTGCTGTTATACAAGTGGCTCTTGTTGTACCTCCTGACGATTGTCGCAACTGTTTCCACTGATTTTTAGTTGATCACTGATCACTATTTTGAGGCTTGTATTCTTACTGTAGTTTTTCAAGCATTTGTGTTGCTTATGAACAACGACACCATCTGTCAGCTTTGAAATATTGGCATTATTTATAGATTATAACCACTTTAGATCATTTGACTTTTATCTGATTACTCAATGTACTCAATGTAGTTGTATAATATGTTGTAAGTGTATTTATTTATTTATTTTTAATTGCATCACCATAATGTTTCCTCCAAGATACAAGAAATAAGGGTCAAACTGTCTTGTAAAGGCCTTAATGAAGTGCATCAGATAATCTTTTAGCTTTTGCGTCCCAGTGATTCATCCTTTACGCGACTATTTGTGCATCTGGGTGCAGCACCTTCTTAATGTGCACTCTTTGTACGGTTCAAACTTGAAGCTTTTGAAACCTCACAGTCATCCTTTCTACTAAGTCCTGCATGAGGCAGAGCACTACTAAGATGTGTGTATTTTTCTTTTTTTGTCCAACATAGACTTAATGAAGTGAGGTGACACTGAATTTTCTGTATCATCAGTTCCATCAAAACCAAGTTGACACTACCCACTGTTTGGTCACTCTCTGTCTCAGCTCAGTACATCAGCTGCCAACACCTTGAAAGCCAAGGTCGCCCTTTAATAAAAACATCATAAAAATCTCTACCATTATCCGGTTAAATGGTGCAGAAGATTTGGCTTTAACAGGACTACTTCCCCTCCAAGTGCTGCTGAATTAATTACAGGCAAAGTAGGAGGCGCATTTAAGCTAATCAGATGTTACCAAATGTGTGTGTGTGAGTGTGTGTGTTTGTGAGAAACTGATGAAGGTCACACATTCCTGCGACTGAGCGAACAATGGGTCAAGAGATAACGTTAATTTGCATCATGTCAAAAGTCATGCATGTATCCTGTGAGATATAGTGCGTGTACATACGTTTACAACTAGATTATGGATTGACTTGTTGTGTCATCTGTCATGGTCACTGTGCAGCGTCTGTGAGAACATCTCTTGTGTTATAATGACTGTACACGAACACACAGAGCTGAGACAGGCAGGAAACATGACATTTTAAATGCATCTACAACTGCATACCCTTGTTTAAAACTTTTACATTCATATTTAAACAGTAAATGAGACAGAATTAGTTCCTAAAAAAAGGAAACTAGGGCTGTGTCCGAAATCACCCACCAGCCGCGATTTGTGCCGCAACAGCGTAGAAACAAACACGTCAAATTCAGTTTAATGCGTAGCTAAGAAATCAAATTAAATCAAGTTTATTGTCATTTTGCTACATACCAGATGATAGAGCATTTCTTCAGGATCCAGGAACTTAAAGCAATTTAAATAAAGTGGTGTTGTGTGTCCAAATCACAACCGAGCGCCGCACTTTAAGCGACGTTCACTGTCCGGGTAAAATAAAATTTAACAAAACAAACGGGAATTTTTTTGCGCTCTCGTTCATCTAGTTTCCATTTCGCATGATGGTCCATATTGCTCGATTAGTGACCATCGGCTGTACACTACTTTTCACGGTGCATTGTGGGATATTTTGAGTGCACGATATAGGGTGTAACATTTGTAAATTTGCATTCAGACACCCCTATTAAATGGTGTGCACGCTATACAGTGCACTATAGGGAGAGATTTCGGACACAGCCTAAGACACAGTGACTTGTAAAGGTGTATAGTAGGTTGTTTTCACGTAGCCCCTTTTCCACCAGGTAATAGTTCGTTGTTGGTGCTAGTTCCAGTGCTTAATTGATTCAAATGTGGTGCTTCCTAAGAACCTGTTCACTTTTCCATTGGCAAGGAGCCAAGTTAGAGCCACACCATATGTCACTGCATACGTAGCCGTTTACCGAACAACGCCACACGGAAGTCCACACAGGACTAGTTTTATCACTGGTTGCACTTCCCACCTTGCCACAGTCAGAACATATGACGTGCTGAACATTTTCTTATCAACAGACCCAACAATGTACCGATGTTCCCTGAACGCCCCACATAGCAGGTTGTGGTAGCTGCTGTTGGTGGCTGCGGTGCGTAGACTGGTGTGCGACCAAAAACGACTTTAAAAAGAGTAAACTATCCGTGGTCTGGGGAGAAGGTGCTCACGGCTGAATCCAGTGGAGGAGAACCGAAGGGCTGCTGCTGCTGGTGGTTGACTCGTGACGGCTTGGCTGAGGGGGGACGTCAAACCGAGGAGGCTCTGAAGGGGACGACGAAACGACAAGGTCAGCTTCAACAAACAAAGCATGAGAACTCGAGACGAAGCGTGGCCCATCTATCACTCACAGGGGAATCAATCCTCTGGCACTGCATCATGGGAAGAAGCCGGCTTAAAAGCAGCGCTGATTGCGATGAGGGACAGGTGTGGTGGAGAGCGAGTGAGTCCTCCTCGACCACGACCCGCCCAGCCTGAAAATACAAAGCACAGCAAAAACACACCCAGGAAGTAGAACTACCAAAATAAAGGTCTTCGACTAGAACCCCAACAGAAATACTTAAGCACAGTACTCGAGTATAAGTACTTAGTTACTTTTCACCCCTGCATGTATCTCATTACTGGTGAAGGATATCCTGCCCTGTCAATGTGACACAGACCCACTGGAGAAAATTCATGTTTATTCTGGTGACTGCCAACAAATCCTGCTGCATTTCACTGCACTTCAGTCACCCTGTTTGGTAGCTAAAGAAATAAACATTGTTCACTGTGGGCATTTGTTTGTGTCGTGTAGCTGATATAATGTGGAGCCTGTAAATCTCTGGTGTTGCTCATTTAAAACATACATGGAACACAATTTATATGCGATAAAACATGATGGATAGGCGGTAATTCCCCTCGTTGTTTTTATCCTTAATTGTCAAAATACACACAGGAGGAGACAAACACAACGCACGACCGCAACCGCTTTTAATTTATGATGTGTAGCAATCTGGTGCTGACGTGTTGCCATGGCTACTAATTGAGCTTGCAAAATCTGAAAGTCACTTGACGTTGTGCATGACCCTTAAGTGTTTCCAGGAATAGCACTTGAAAATCCATGCTAATGGCACACATGGGCATCACACAGACCTGCGGCTGATATGGTTTTCTTCTTTCACACAATAAAATAAGCGGCATCTAAAGTGTAGCTCGTCTGCAACATGCTTCAATCATATAGCCTCTGAATGATTTGAAAATGATACTGAGGGCTGCAAGGTGGATCGGCGGTTAGCACCGTTGCCTCGCAGCAAGAAGGTCGCCGGTTTGCATGCCAGTGAGGACACCCGGGATCTTTCTGTATGTTCTCCCCGTGCAGCGTGGGTTCTCTCCGGGTTCTCCAGCTTCCTCCCACAGTCCAAAAACATGTTGAGGTTAATTGGTGATTCTAAATTGTCTGTAGGTGTGAATGTGAGTGTGCTTGGTTGTCTGTCTCTAAGTGTAGCCCTGTGATAGACTGGTGACCTGTCCAGGTGAACCTGCCTTCACCCTAAGTCAGCTGGGATAGACTCCAGCCCCCCATGACCCTAGTGAGGATTAAGGTGTATAGATAATGGATGGATGGAACTTTCTTGTTGAAAAAAAAAGCAGTGCAGTTTCATTCGTAGACGTCTCAGGAAGCACTTTGCGCCAGCGCTGGGTGGCACTGCTTGAAGAACTGATCTGTCAGAAATTGATGTGCAGTCCGGGAACGTAGTTATAGAACAGCTGTGGAGTGGTTCTACTTTCCCACATCTGAAGTCGCCCATTTCTTGACAGAAAAATGACAGCCTTGTTGAACTGAGCAGCTGAGTGGTGGGCAGACCTCACTTCTACATTTGATCTCATTTGAACAGTCCAAACCCCGGCATCGCTGTTGAGCACAAATGGACTGATGAAGCTCTAGTCCACTGACGAACAAACTGCTCTAATTTGCTAAGATGTGTTTGTGTTGCACACTTAAGAAAATGTAAAAGCAGCTGTAGAGGCAACTTACTGTACGTCAGAACAAGTGATTTTAATCGAAGTTGGGAAACCATTTGGGGGATTTTGCACCATATAATTAACCAAACTGCTAATTATTAGCCATTCTAAGATGAACAAGGGCACCGATGTCATTGTAATAACAGCTTTGGACACTTAAATATGCTGCTTCCACACATGTCGGTACATCACGGAGGAATATGTGATTTTTTCAGCCAGACTCACTGACAAACTACAGGCACAACAGGTCAAACATACAAGCCTTTTCGTTTGTCACCAACATCATTTGGCTAACCTCGGGCTGTGTTTCCAACAACCGTGGCACTGCAGCAAAAAAAAAAAACAGCAAAGCTCCTCATTCATGTCAATAAGACTGCTCCTCTGTTGCAGAGGGAGACACCAGAGGGCTGAAGCGAAAACACAGACAGTGCTGCAACACATTTTGTTGGATTATTCCCCAAAATCATCTGGCAACAACTGTGTTGGATAAATATGTGTAAGTGCAGGCACACGCTGGAAAGCTGTCAAATATCAATTTCGTTGCCATCCCCTCCCCCCCACCCAAAGGAAACACTCAATTAATAAGAGCTGAAAGCTTCCCAGTCACAATAATAGAAAAATACATGATTTGCTTCCCCAAAAGGGTGCTCAGCAGGGAAAAGATAAAACATTTCTTCAGAAATAATGAAAACGTTAAGTCGTTTAATAATAAAAAATGTCTGAAATAATCCCTTTTATAAACACGTATAAAGTGAAGTATTGTTTTATGTACAGATGGGTGATTAGTTATATAAAAAACTACACTGAGGGGATCAGGTGTTTTACTGTGGGGGGCATTTTGCTGGCAGGAGTCCACTCGTCTCCTTAGAAGGAAAAGTCACAACTCAAGACAAAGCTGTTCCTTTACAACCACGTCTATGAACGAATGAAACATTTATGAAACACATCTGATGGCAGTGGTCTCTCACAGGATGGCAAGGATGTGAATGATATGTATATATATATATATGATGATGTGAATCATTTGTCCTCACATCCCAATTTGTCTCAACCCAACTGAACACCAACAGGAGGTTTTGGACCGACGTGTTAGATGGTAAATGGACTGCACTTTCATAGCGCTTTTCTACCTTTGCGGCACTCAAAGCGCTTTACATTGTGTTTCTCATTCCCATTCCCATTCACACACACATTTATACACCAATGGAGCTGCCATGCAAGGCGCTAATCTGGGAGCAACTTCGGGTTCAGTGTCTTGCCCAAGGACACTTCGACTTTGGACAGGATCGAACCACCAACCTTATGGTCAGAGGACAACCTCTACCTCTACCACCTGAGCCACAGCCGCCCAGTAGAGTTACAACTCGGAGAGTCAATGTCAAAGCCAACAAGAAGCTTCATTTTGGTGTTTGATTTATTTTGTCTGCATCTCTGTAGAAACATTATTTATCTCATTGTTGAATATTTTTTCTCAATGACTTTGCTACAATTTTCTTTATGTTTTCAGTTTGATTAATGCGTCTCTGATCATTGTCTTTACTCTCAGCTTATTGATGTTTTCTAAGATTTAATCTGCACATTAAGCGTGTCTCGGTCGACTTGGCATTTGGGGAAATACGGAGAAAACATTTGGATGCAATCAATTAACAGTCAGTCTAAAGGAAGAACAATAGATGCTTTTAGCTTTTAGATGCATAATTTTGTCTGCAAATATAACTCTGACATGAATTCAAAAGAGTACGTTTATTGGTATTTTCTATAATTGCATTTATAGTGACCCGCTAAATGGTTTGATGAATTATGAATAAGGACGGCAGAACGGAACTGTTTGTTCGTCCTGAACAAAACACCATCTGTAAAATCTTAGAATCTTAATTCGTTTGGGTAAATTGTTTAAAAATGCAAAAAAATAGGATAATAAACTACATGTGAGTGTGTATTTGTTATCTGCTCCAAACTGATAAACATAGCGATAATTACTTTAAGCTCTGCACACGAAACCGTTCCGATCGCCGCCAGCCGTCACGTTTCCTTCGCAGGTAATATTTAAAATTCTCCGGCACAGAATTAATTTGCGCGGGGACGTGTTGGCTCAATTTGGTGGAGAAATCAACCATGATGTGAGAGTAGTATGTGCATATTAATGCGTTTACTCAGAGACATGCTAATGCAACCCGAGAGAAGCAACAACGTGGAGTGCACCGCTGAGATCAAGAAACGTGACCCGACGGAGCCGTGATTTCGTCTAATCGCCTCAGATCTCCGAGGTCTTGTTCTTTGATTGCATTCTTGTCTAGCGGGTGTCGGTACACATCGTGCAATGTAAAGGATTAAACGCGATGATTATTTATAATAAAGCGGGACTCTTCCCTGAGGACACGGAGGTGACAAAACACTAGGAATCATCATCATCATCGTCGTCGGCGCGCTCCCCTTCATCTCGCCTTAGGCTCCGAAATCAAGATTGATGATGTGCATGATTTGGGAGTGCAATGACACCCCATTCTACACTCCCTCCTTGTCTAGGAGTTTTCTTATAAGCAGATAGCGAGCGGTGATATTCAAAGTGACACTCAATTAGCTGTGCAGTGGTGTGGGGACGCAGACTGATAGGATGGCTTTGTCCCTGAATGCAGAAGTAACTGAAATTGTCTTTGAGTATCACATACTGTATTCTCTCCCGCAGACATCTACAAGGCATCAGAGGTGACATCTGCGAGAGTGAAATTACAAAAAAAAAAAAATATCAGATGCAGAACGTTCTTTTGTTAGTCAGCAAAAAGAACTGAATCTGTAATTGTGCTTCATGCAGACGCTGGAAACGGTTTAATGGAATAAAAGTAATGAAACCATTAGACAGCATTAATGGCCCCTTAGTAGTAATCAACAGTGTTTTAAATATGTTTTTATAGGTAGTCTGTTACCTTAATAAGTCCAGGTCTTGCTGTTTAAGCTGCTAAAAGGATCATCAGTCCAACTCCTCTTCGACCCGTCTCAAGTCCAAATCGAGCTCAGCGTGGACGTGTGCAGCTCAGACGGACACGGATCTGCCAAGAGGAGACATTCAGAGGTGCTCAGTAAGCATCAGCCGTCACCGAGGTAGGTGACTTTAATCAACTTTTGGATTAGGTGGCACCAGCTGTTAAACAGAATTAGATATCAGATAGCATGACAACACAGTGCCATGTGAGTTGTGTCAGTTACCGTAAGTTCCAGACTATAAGCTGCTACTTTTTTCACACGCTTTGAACACTGCGGCTTCAACGATGATGTGGCTAATTTATGGATTTTTACAAATTTGCCTCGAGACCAAAGTGACACTGAGAGTGACAACGAAAGAGAGACTGAGGAAGTGATACCGAAGAAGACGACTTTTGTGGTTTTAGCGCACGGGAGGAAGATGAAGATAGCGATCAATGACTTTTCCTGGTTGGCTGCTGTATTTTTTTTTCCTTTTAACCAGCCGTGATACAGGCACTGTTTGGAAAAATGCATTTATGGTATTTGTGTATGTTACCTGTATGTATTTAATTGAAAGTTAAAAAAATCTTTCTGTGTAAATGTCTCATATTACAATGTGGACACCTGCGGCTTATAGACAAGTGTGGCCTGTATATATGTACAAAATGTGTTTTCTTTTTAAAGTTAGTGGGTATATATTCAGGTGCGCTTAATAGTCCAAAAATTACGGTATACAATTTCACATCTCTGACAAATTGAGACGTCCATACATATATAGCTTTAATGCAATGACGACCAAGTCTGCACCAGGTTGGATTTACAACTGCTATTTGCACTTCCATTTTGCACTAATGTACATATACCTTTTTCTACTAGATGTGTAAATTCTTGTATATATTTGTCTTATTATCTTGTTTTATTTTTTTTTATTAATATTTATTGTATTTTATTCTTTTCTTTCTTTAGTTATTTTCCTTTATTTTATTTTATTTTTTAATTTTCCTATTTCTATTATTCGTGCAAATTCCTAGGGCGACACCAACAGCCGAAACCAAATTCCTTGTATGTTGTGTACGTACTTGGCCATTAAAGCTGATTCTGTTTCTGATTGATGAGACTCATGAAATACACTTTGGCAAAACGTTACCAGGAGCTAAAGTTTAGTTTGTTGCTTCCAGTCGTTTGTAGGAGTCTTTCCTCTGAGGCTCATCAGCGGGTGCACACATTTATGAAACAACAGCAGTAGCTTCGTTATTTAGCGTCATTTTTACTTTATCCCCAACATGGAGACAGTGTTGGTCAGTAGTCGTCCTCAGGTTCAGTCCTGAGTTTCATCACAACTGTCAGGATATTTCTATTTCACTGTCAGTAAAGTAGTCGTAGTTAGATCATCATCTCACATGAAGAGAATTTTGTGTGGTTAGAAAATCCTTAATACACTTGGCTATTTAAATTGAGACAGTTTGCCAACAGTTTGAATTATGTATTTTGTTTATAAGCACATTATATTACAATATAAATCACCTGATGTGCTGTGCAATCCGGCTTGTGTGACATATTTTGTGCTTTTTTTGTCACTGTGTTGGGTTTGTCTGAATGAAGATGTGACGCACACTTACCCAAAAGTCTGTCTGAATGCTACCACGTCAACAGAACAACATTACATATCCTATTAAGAGGTTTAGCTGCAACCAAACTTTACATAAGAATGTGTTTGTTTTGTTTGGTACAACCCATCCGCTGTATGTGTGCCGAGCTCCCCTCTGTAAATACTGTACATGAAACTGGACTAAGTTTAAAGTTGCAGATATCTGGGACAACCAGCTCTTGTTCTTCAAGTACAGTAGGTCTGACATAGTTTTGTGGTGTATTTCTGTTTTGTGGCAGATCAAAGGAAAGCAATGCACTTTGTTAATATTAAACTTACTCAAAAATACCTCAGTCGAACTAACACAATCTATTTTAAAAAATACCTTGCGTGTGAAACTATCCCCGAGAGTGAACCGTCTGTAATCTACATATATATGCATATGTATGGAGGCGTGAGCTCAAATTGCACAACAACGGGGGCTGTGAGAAGGCTACAGTACATCTGCATTGAGTTGCTATGAACAGAAACACCCTGTAAAGCTAAATAACTAAAGAAACACCAATTTTTCTGTCATCTTATTGGCTTTTATTGGACACTTCTTGAAATGTAATCTGCTTCGATACACCGATTAACCGCTGGCCGGAATCCCCCCAGGAGAGAGTTGGCGTGTCTTTTTGAGGGGTCCGCTGTGAATTGGAGTGCACCTCGGTTTGTCTACAGCCGGTATTTGAAGGATTTATTTGTTCGCTTCCATTAGACAGTAGCACTTGGCTGCCCAGGCCTCCAGAGGGAAATGATGAGGATTCTAATTGCTCTAATACTATCAACACGAAAACAGTTCCCCACCAATGTTCTCGGCCACAAATTAAAATATGAGACTTAATTAATTGCAGCGCCTCAGGTGTTACTTACTTGTTATAGTGAGTTGTCGCTGTGATGTGCCCTTTGTGGAGGACCTTTCTTAACAATTTTCTACCTTAATGAGGCCTTAAAGCATTGATTTTGTGAATTTAATCTCTTGACAATGTGTGTGTCTGGATTATGTACATGCACTTAATATTTAATCGTGCATGTAGTATGTATACATATGCAGCCACGGCTTAGGCGGGACAGCACGTTGTTCGCTGGTTGGCTGTTTAATCCCTGAACCCTCCGTGTACCAGAGTGCTCTTGGGCAACATGGACTCCTTCTGGCATGCAAACACCTTGAATGAAGACTTGTGTGCACCACTGGTGAGCAAGTGTGGGTACAAATGAGAAAGCGCTTTGGGGAACAAGCATAGACTGTCTAAAAGATGGACGTAGCAACCGGCCCTGAAAAATGAAGCCAACCCGGAAGTGTCAAAAACCTGCAATATCACTACGTCCTCTAGTCCTGACTCCAAAAAGCCCTGGCTCCCATAGACATGAATTGGAAAAGAAGTTTTCATGGTCAAATCCAGAGACCAGGTGGCCAATCTGAAAATAAATACATACTGAATTTAAAAAAAATCGTCAACATTTTGCGGGGCAAGGGGCGTGACTGGCTTGATTGACAGTCGGCAGCGACCATACAGAGGAAGTGAGCAGAAGGCGGTAAATGTGGGCGGGCAGAGAGGGCCCGCCTCTCAATCCGTCTGACCAATCGCTGTTCCTATAGCTCCGCCCCCCTCCAACGATTTTTGTGTCACTGGCTCCAAAAATCCAAGATGTCAACCAGGAAGTAGCAAAACCCTGGCTTCATTTTCTCAGTGCACAAACCAATGGGTGACGTCACGGTAGCTACGTCCATCTTTTATACAATCTATGGGAACAAGATTAAAAAGGGATGCAAACTGTTTAATAACATACTTGTGTAACAACATACAAACGCGCAGTAATTGTGCTGCTTTCTGTTACTGGCTGATTTATTTGTATGACATGACAAATGACATATTTTAAGTTTGTTTTCAGTAATGCAAATGGAACACAAGACATTTTACAGGAATGACCACCTTGGCTGCAGATGAAGAGGTATTCAGGCTGGGAAACTGTGCAGTCTGTCCAGAGAAGGGCATGTGCAAAAAAAAGACAATGTATATCGCATCAGTATGCAAAATATGGTGGTATAAGCTACAACCATATGGGCCTGTATTAATTACATTAAAAAAGTGTCACGCTTGAAATATAAACAAGAAAATCAAACAGTGGAGGAGCCCGGGGTGGCCGCGCTGCATGGGGTGCCTAAATGAGATCCACTTGATAATGCCAGTTTTTTTTTTTTTCTAAAGAAAGTGACACCTTGATAAGATGAAATGCAGCACCCGGAGGACACCTGTGAGACAATTAACTCAATTTTCGGCGCCATTCATTAATCGCTGACAGTTTGTCAACCTCATTATGTCAATTTGCAGTTTGTTCGTGCAAACTGTATGTGGTGGAATGTCCAGGTGCCAAGCTGCTTCTGGTCACCTGTTCTATAGCTTTGTTGTTGGGACAGTAATTAAGAAGCCCATTATTTCTGATTAGCAATCCTTTGCATAATTAATGAATAGGCAGCCATGTCCAGATGGCTATTTCGTCACAAAACCATTACTCATCTTGTTGAGCTGGACCTTCAAACTGAAGCAATAAGTTAAACATATTTCCCAGAATAAAAGCAGCGGCTTTAAAAGAAACGCCGGCGCGATGGCGTGTGATAGAAATGTGCTCGGGGCCTTCTGTCAGTTCACGTCCCATTGCGCCAAAATGATAAAGACATAAATGAAAGACAACCAATTTCCGCCTCCCTTTATCCTCTTTTTTTCCCCTTTCCTCTCGTCCCCCAGTTTGCTCTTCAGTCCTGCCGTCTGATCCAAAGTCCCAGGAGTCCACACTTGACCTCAACTCTGTTAACCCTGACTAAGCTCAGTGGCAGTTACTGTTTTATCACCTGAAGAAAGCACCAACTTTTCCTTCAATCCGCGCTAAAACTAATTAAAGTTGGGGCAGAGGAAGCGTCTGGCGAGAAAGAGAGAGAGAGAGACGAGAGAATGAGGTTGAGTGAGTGATGTTGGGAGGGGAGAGATTAACAAGTGCAGGCAGAGCACTGTCTCTCAGCCGCTAATCCTTAATGTCACAGATATGCAGTAAGCTGGGGCCTTTGTCAGTTAAAGACTGCCTTCAGATCTACCCAACTCTTTGTCTGCCGCTGCGCATCCTCCTCCCCTTATACCCTTTGCTGTACCCCGACTCTTCGTACTCCTTGAATCAGGGATAAACATGGGAGCACTCACTTTTTTCCAGGCGAGATGAAAGGCTGCTGGGGGTTGAAAGAAGCAGCTCATGCAGCAGAGATGGCTTGCCACAACACCGAATGGATAAAAGAGCATGGAGGAAGAGAAAAGCAGGAGGTGTGTGTTGAAGAGGCTCTATTTTTTTTCCCCCCAGTGTTTACATGTCAGAAGGTGACTCCGACAGATTTGTTTAGCACCTTATTAAAAAGTTCTACTTAAGCCCGGAGAAGTTGCAGAGCTGACATTATTTAATAAAAACAGTAAGGTAACTCAAGGAAATGTGAATTTTCATGGACACTAGGGTGTAAGGGCTTCAGATGGGCCTGAAAGTTCCCACCTGCTCCTGTTTGTCCCCTTTTGTCAGAGGGTGAAGCTGGATCTGACAATTTTCGTAATGTTCCGAAAGTGCCCATCACAAGTTTTTATAGTAATTTTCACAGTATATTGACACAGCAGCTGGACAGTTGTTGCAGAAATCTGACAGAATGCTGGAGCAGGGGGACGATTTTTTTGTGTGTCAACCATAGACTGTATAAAAGATGGACGTAGCAACCGGCCCCGAAAAATGAAACCAACCCGGAAGTGTCAAAAACCTGCAATATCACTACGTCCGCTAGCTGCTGGCTCCAAAAAGCCCTGGCTCCCATAGACATGAATTGGAAAAGAAGTGATCACAGATCATGAAATACTGCATTCCCACAGCTCAGGATTTAAAAAAAAATTGTTTTCATGGTCAAGTCCAGAGATCAGGTGGCCAATCTGAAAATAAATCAATACTGAATTTTTTAAAAATCGTCAACACTTTGCGGGGCAAGGGGCGTGGCTGGCTTGATTGACAGTCGGCAGCTGTTGGAGCCATTTTCAGCCCTTTATGATTTTATTCAGATGTCTGATGGAGGGACAGAATGTCACCAGGTGCTTGGTGTTGGGCACTGGATGGGTGTTCGCCAGCTCCACCTTTTTTGTGAGCCTGATTTACTCATGGGAGACAGGTGAGGGGAAGGAGCTGGCAGGAGTGGTAGGACGCCAGTTTTTTGACCGTAGACTAATACGAACATTATGAAATCTGTCCTTTTGAATATAATAAACAGAACGAAGAAGAACTGCCTACGCGTCAGAACTTTAATTGCTCCTGTCATATGTGGATCC
>NW_007578367.1:170694-183673 GCF_000690725.1 Stegastes partitus
GATGGTGAAAAGATGTATAAAATGCCGGGTACTAAAAAGAAACTGATTCCATATTACTTGGTCACTGATTCAACTGATTCACAGCAAATGGAATTAATGACTTGCGCCTTTCAGTGTGTCAACCCAGAGCCACTGTTAACACCCTCTCCAGAGTGTTTGAATCCCACCTGGCCTTCATGATACCTCTCCGAGTGACAGCCATCCCGCCCAGCGCCGAGCCCGGTGACGTGCGTTGATAGACTACGGCAGCGTTCGAGCAATGCAATCAAAGAGGCCTATCTCATATTGTCATATTGTCCATAGTTTTAATTGGCTTGGCCGACTCACTTAACCATATCAAGATGATGTGCTTCTCTAGTGACACAGCAGAGTGAATTAGCTTTCAACAGCAATTAGCTAATTGAAGTGGATCAGTCTACAGGGCTTTAGTGAGCTCAGGGTCATTGCCAGTACAGGCAGGCAACAACAGCAGGTCCCCCATTAAGCGGCACTGACACGATTCTTTCATCTCCAGGTGGTTGCTGAGAGCAACTTTTTTTATAAGTTATTATCTGTCAGGAGTGCTGGAGTCTTTACTGTATATCTCTTTTCTATAATTGATGCCCTTATCGTGCTCTCCGCCTAATGATCTGATCTACTTCACTGACTAAGATACAGTGTTCATTGATGGCATAATCTGTGCACGGGATTGGACTGGATGGGCCGAATTAATTTGCAGCGTGTTAGGGTGCACTGTGAGCTGATGAGACAATTGTGCTAGCATGCATAGCTAATTGTTTGCACATAGCCGGCCAGTTGTAAAGCCCTTTGTAAATATGTCCTGCAATGCAAACAGCGATTACCACTGATAACTACTTTAGCACTACTGTCCACATTTCAAAAAAAAATGCAGCAGATACACGTAAAGGGAAAAAAAAATCCACAGGGTTTAAAAGAGAAGATCAGTTTTACAACAGCACATTTCAAACTTGATGATTCCATCTTTCCCTGCTGCCCTGTTGGTTTCCAAATATAGCTACATGTTGTAATCAGATTAGCAAAAACAATTTCTTTTCTCGTCCTGAAATTTCACACTGAAATGATTAAAAAAGAAATAAAGCAGAAGCTTCTGGTGGACATCCACTTTAAAAACACAAAGACTGTAATTGTGACTGTTATTATAACAGGAGTGAGGGTGAACAATCCCACACATGGTGGATTAAAATCACCCCCACCTCCCATAGAAAAATAAATCCAGTTTGAAGAGGGCTCCTATCAAGTCCGCTCTCATCATCTCATTAATTGGTCAGACACATAAAACTGCCCACCAGTAAACCAGTTTGATTGTCGAGTGCTTCTTATTGGAGAAAAACTCATGTCAGCTCAAGCACAGCTCACAATAATTACTCAATCACACAAACTGCATGGGGCTTGTGAAGACTTGAAAGTGAATAATCATTCTTAGGAACACTTTTGACTGATCTGGACAAACACAATGTGACAAGAATGTTTGTGAGTTAAGGAGTGTTCAGCAAAAGGCCTTGAAAGGAGAGGGGAGACGGAGGGAGACAGGAGTGCTTCGTCCTTCATTATCATTAGTAGCAGTGTCTGATATGCAGAGGATTGTCCAATGGTGCGAATAATCGAGGCTGTCTGTACACTCCGACCTGCAACTAAGAGTGTCTGAATGGCTTGACGAGAGCGGGGTTTATAGCAGAGATGTTGCAGGCTGGTGGATCCTGTTAAATATGCATCACGGTTCATTGGACACTCGTACGCTGTCAGGCTGTGAGCTCAACTGAGCCATTTGTTAAATCTTTGAACAGAAGGTCAAAACGCTTGAAAAACAGAGCAGACGTGATCGCGGTGCGTGATTCTGACGTCCACATATATATATACACACACACGAGCAGGAGCATACAAAAGCTTTGCATGTGAAGCAACACGTGTAACTCTGTGACTCTCAGTCAAGCTACAACACAGTGTCTCTACTGAGCTGATCAGCCTCACCTGAAGCCCGAGCTGCTCTTCACCCAGTGCGAGAGAATCTATCAGCAGTAATTTCAGGGGTAATCAACTAAAGATCACATCAAATAAAATAAGAAACAAGGCAGCTGACATTTCGCGGATAAATACAGAATTAACATTCTGTCTGATGTGATGAAACAGCATCACACAGTATTCCTCCCAGCATATGAAACTGCTATGGGCAAAGTGTTTTTCTGGACCCCAAAAGCGAGTACAAAGCAGAGCTAGGCAACGGTTAAGAACAATTTATTGCAACGGTCTTTAGAGAATGGTGAGGGAAGCACCGAGAGGAATTCCAAGGGATGTCATGACTGGAGAGGGCCTGGCTCGCTGACTGGTGTGAAGAAACAGACTGCAGCCGAATCCTGGAGTGGTGAGCGGTTTGGCTGATGCTGGTTGCTGAAAGAGCTGTCCGTGGCATGCATGTGACTGGGCAGGTACCTGACTGACCAGCTGGGGAGCTGGGTGTGGGATCTGAAGAGGTGAGGAGACAGAAACCTGTGGTGCAAGGACGAGCAAGGTCAGGCGACATTCCAAATAGTAAACTCTGCCTTTATACTCTAAGTACATCACTATAGCTGCCCTCACAAAATACGCACTGTTTCTTGTGGTAAGCATACAATTAGGGGTTACCACTTTGTCGTATTGTGCCTTCAGCTTTTTACCATCGCACTCTGTAGTGTTAGCACCTGTCTTAGCACCTTTGCACAGAAAGTATCCGTGAAGATCAGCCAGAACAAGACAGAAGTCATGATGCTGACTGTACAACATCCTGCACCAGTCCGAGTGAACGGAGAAGATCTTCCAACAACCTACCTGGGCAGCATTGTCAGACATAATGGCGGTGTGGGCAGCGACATCAAGAATCACCTCAGCAAGGCCAGAATCGCCTTCAGAATGATGGACAACGTTTGGAGGTCATCCCAGTACCAGCGACTGTACCAGAGCTGTGTGCTTTCCACCCTATACTGTACGGTAAAGTGTGACCTGAACAAGTTGTCCACCTTCCATACAAAGAACCTAACAAGGATCTCTTCTGGCCTGAGACCATCTCCAACCAACAACTTCTTGCCCACTGTAACCAAGAGAGCATGGAGACCATCTTTAATGCGAGGGCGCTGGGGATGGATCGGAAATGCACAGCCCTACATTGGACACCAGAAGAAAAACGCAAGTGGGGACGACCCAAGAACACCTGGTGCTGGATAATGGAAGGGGAGCTCAAGACCCCACTGCACACCTGGGGGATCATTCAGAAGCTGGCCCAGAACAGACAGGAGTGCCGATCTTTTGTTGCTGCCCTACATGCCTGACAGCATTAATGGGCATGAGCTGAACTCTATCGTGTGAACTGAGCTGTTGTTTGTTTGTGTCCTCTCAGCAGCTCACGCTTGTTTCTAAACGACACTGTGACATATGTGATGCAACTGCAGAGGATTATGGGTCAGAATGTCCAGAAAAGCGTGGCTGGATGTCATAGGAAAACCTGGTATGTTTGGCATTTAACCAACTATATACTGGGACATACTAATTCTTTTTACTGGCATATTATATATTGTGGTCGCATGGGTACTGGAGCGCCCCTTAGTTTTAAGAAATCACTCAGAAGCAAGAACAAATGTCATCAAAGGTGTGTCAGGTGATTGCCAACAGGAGCCAAAAGGGGAAATCAGGGGTAACATAGGGTCAGGGATCAAATCGCAGCTAAGGCCATGACATCAAATGCTACAGCTACCGTCCATCTGAATTAAAGTTATAGTTGTGAATGTGGATTTAAACAACAACGATGGCTCCAGGATGCCCAGACTCTTATACACAAGAAATGTTTTTACATTTTTACCGACTGAAAAAAATAAAAACTAAAATAGTCCTTTGAGATGACATGTGTCATTCAGCTATACCTCGCAATAGCAAGAGTTTGCAAACCAAGAACATCTTTTTAGGTTCACAAGCCCTCAGCTTATTGTCGGGAAAAGGAAGCAGATTGTTGCTGAGTTTGTATAAGAATGTTTAGTTGGATGCATTTCTCTGTGTGATGTTTTTGCTCTGTAATTAAAACTGGTGCAGTCATGCATGGTAACACTATCAAAACAAGGTAACCAATCATTTATGCTGACAGCCGTGCAAACAGAGCACAGGGTCTAGTGTATTCTCATTATTAGCTTAGCATTACTGTGTCATATATAATATACTTAGAGCATTGTGACTACTTTCTATTAAGGGCTTGTATGTTTTTTAAAATAAAAATCAGTTAGTTTTTCATGGGACTTCCGGTACACATGACATCAAATAGACTGTTTAAAATGATAAAATAAAGTAAAATAAAAGAATCAAATGTACCTGTTCCCTAACAAAATACAATGATTAATCTGTGCAGTTATCATCTCCTTATTGCTAAAGGCTCCAATGAATCCTAACGTAGACTATGTCCTTCAAAACATGTATGTAACACACTTGTTCTCTCCTTTTTACACGCTGCATCATCACCAGGGTAAAGCACAAACAAGATGCTAATGAATGAGTCAGCAGATGCAGAGTTAAAAATGTTGCAGTTGTAAATTAAAGCACTCAGTTTCTAAGATTATAATTGTTTTTGCTAAACGAGGGGCCACACATGAGTTGAGATGCACTTTCATCGTGGCAACTTCAAGCCGTGTGTTCTGATGAAAATGAAATGCACCACCGTTTACAGGTCAGGTTTAAGCTGGGATTCTACTTCCTGGCAGACTCGTACAAGGACGTCTGCAGACAGCTGAGGACACCATCGACCCTCAGTTGCTCTGAATGCTACTACATTCTAGTCCGCTTGAAGTTCACTTTAGGATGTGTTTCGTAAGGGAGTAAATCTGCATCTACACATTCTGCTCTTGTCGTGGACTGAAGTTTGGGCGGCACAGGAACGTGCAGACGAGTTCACGCGGGCTCTTGATGACATTTACGTCACTAAGCAGACCCTCGTGTACTCGCAGACGCATAAATTCTATCACTAGCCTTTGAGGATTACACTGAACCAGCAAAGAAAAAAGTGACCTAGACTATAGGGAAGCGAGAACAGATGTTTTCTCCAGCTTGTGTAAATGCTGATAAAGATCTAAGTCCCGATGCTAAAAAGTCGTAGCTCCATCGCATCGCCAACTCTTGATTTCCAAGATTAACAGCAGTGGGGTAACTAGATCGCTAAACCTCTGTTTACAACAAAACAAAATCTTTTTATTTAACAAAAATCATAAAACCTGTGAATCATAACACTGCATGTTGCACAACAATCAGCTCCGGTATCTCTGATATACTGTAGCCTGCTAACTTTGCCATTTCGCTTATCAACAACAGGAAATGCAGTAAATGTCATTCTTCTCTCCCTGTCATGAATGTCAACAGCCACCTATGCCAGCTGTTCATCCTCAGCTATCACTTCATGACACGGGCTGTCTAATTGATCATCCGGGCGTTATCAGGCGCTTCCGATGTCCATTTGTTATGTTCGTTCAGCTCGGTGGCGAAATACACTGACTGGTGATTAAGTGGTTTTTTGTCGAGACTGCAACCAAAAGTGCAACACGTGAATATGTCATCGTGTGAATGATGGTTTCAGTAACTCTGACACAGGACAGAACAACTGTAACTAATGAATGCTTGCCTCACAGTCATCTATATGTGACATTTATTTAGGTATTGTTGGGATTTGCTTTAGATAAATTTAGTTATTGACAATTTAAGGGCACCACATGGAATCAGGGATCAGTCATCAAACTATCATCAGTCCCAAAGGAAAATGGAAAAAAATGGCCTATGTTATGCCCCGTTCTAGGGGAACCTTTGGCATAACATGAGTTTTTGCTCCACACCAGTCTTTCCACCTCAAAGAAGGCCAGCAATCAGACGTCAGGTATCAAAATGAGCAGTTTCTTTTATTTTTACAATGAAGAGGGGGACGTAGGCCAAAATAACACACAAAACATACCCTACATTAGCCCTGACTGCCCTGTTGAAAAAGAAATAGCAAATAAAAGACAATATCTTAACTACCTACCTAATAACAAAAAATAGGAGAAAAGGGTTCAAAAGAAAAAGGCCTCTCCCTCCTACTCTGCTCTCCATCTACAATATTTAAAAAGATTCACAAAAAGACCTGTAGCACACGGCTACGACTACAAACACGTTACTGCTGCATCCTCCTGCAGTACAGTCACTTTCTCTGAGGTGGCGACGCTGGAAGTGAGGAGGACGAGTGCAGCTGGCGGGCTGTTTAAATAGTGGATGGTCCCGCCCTCTGACCAATTGCGTGGCTGGAATCAGGCAAGACAGCCAATCCAGAGTCACCACCTGCTCCTAATCCATTCGTTCATCCCACACACACACTGAGGAGAGAAAACAAGCAGCAAAACACAAAAACACTATAGATGACCCACAGGCTC
Source organism: Stegastes partitus (assembly GCF_000690725.1). NCBI lineage: Eukaryota > Metazoa > Chordata > Actinopteri > Pomacentridae > Stegastes > Stegastes partitus. Next base: position 177,117 of record NW_007578367.1, read on the forward strand.
ATTACACCTAAGTTTGTTAAAGTTTATGAAATATCTAACAAACAAATCAGGAAGAAGGTATGGAATCGAGTGCTGACCATGTCAACAAGCCGATGTCACGATAAATCACGCACAGGGTCTGATTACGCTAGCAAAATGTTTATTGCAAAAATATATTTCATCAATAAACTCAAACACTTGAGCCAATAAACATTTGTCTGTATTGTCACTGCAGGGTTATCACACAGGCAATGATTATGAATAAATGAAAGCAAAACAAAACCAACATGTTGCATGCTGGGTACTGTATGGGTATGTCCGACCTCGTGTTAGCAACTGGAAGAGACTGCACTAGGTTTGAACACGACTTGTGCTCCTTTAAAACACACAAAACACAACAGACTGTATGCTGTGAATAGACGCACCACCTGGGGAACATGAGTGTGAACAATGAGGATTATGTGCCCTCCTAGGATTGATGTATAATAGATGCATGATTGTTTGTTTTTGCTGACAATCCTAGGAGACTGTATAATGTTTTCAGTCAGTGTGGATGTATGTTTGTGAGTTTAAGTGTAGGTTAGTAAAGAGGAGAGGAGACAGGAGACACATGCTCCGGAGTGGTGTGATGTCAAACAGCCGTGGACGATATAATATTCACGTTTCTGTCTGAGGTCGGTGAGCTGACGCCCTTCCACCACCCGCTGGTCTTTGTTCTCGTTAGAAACGCGACTTGTCGCAAGCATACACACGACAACACAAACTAGCAGCAATTATCCAATGGATGAACAAACAAAGCTTCTAGCAGCAGTCAAACACAAAGGAGGACGCAGCGGTCCTTAAAATAAACGGCAAACAGTTAAACTTTCTCTATTAAGTCTCTGTCTGAGGAAGGATTATCTCCATGTCTGCAGGTATGGAGGGACGGCTGTGTTGCTCAGCGTTTCTACGAGGATCCAAAAAAAAAACACTCGAAGCAGTCTTTTACTCATCCAGCAAGCAGAGACCTAGGTCAAAAGTAATTCAAAAGGTATTAATTGGTTGGCTGCATTTCTTTGTCAGGTTTTTGTTTTTACATATTGTTCAGACGGTGACGGCCCAGCATCGTGAACACTACAATGAACTACTGCTGTCCTGTTCTCACCATCTCCATCACCTACACGGATAAAACCTGGAGTGGGAAGATTGATCCCCAAAGTATCGACACCACCAAAAAACAAAGTCTTCTTTTGAGCTTCAGACTTGGAGCAGCTCAGGTCCGACTACAGATAATAGTGTCATCGGGCTAATCCAAACGTACAGCGACTCCGTGGACCACTTTCATTGACAGCGCTCGGCCTCGGCTTTGATCTGTTGCTTTGAAGCTGATTTAATGGCGCACGTATGAATTTCTGTCTAGACGCTGAAGCTCTTCAGGTTTTGAGGGACAATAACCAGCAATCACCTGTATTTTAAATAACATTACAAACTTCATCACGGGGAAAAGGACAAGTGGAGAAAAGCTTTTCAATCAAGGGGGAAGAAAGGGCAGAAAATGCCAGATGGAAGAGGGGGGAAATCAGTTCCATCTTAAAAGACGCAATTTAGATGTAAAAGTAAATCCTAGAATCAAAAAAAAATTCAAAAGAGGGTCTGCTGTCACTTCCAGAGTGATGGACGGGTGCTTTAATAACACTAGACAACAATTAAATGCAATACAATTAAAGTTTTGGGCCTTTTTAAGACAATAAATCCAGCTACAGTTCAAACCCCACATCTAATTGTGTTGCAGAGTTTACGCTACCTCTTGCACAATATTCGGTCAGGGATGAGAATTAAAAAGTGCAAGATTTCACAGGGATAAGAGGTGAGCTGTGAGATTAGACGGGAGCTGATTGGATAACAAGCTGTCAGCGCCGTCTAATACATATCGCTGGTTAGACGGCCAAGCGCGTCGGCTCGCAAATGACCGAAAACAGCTGATTAAAAAGAAGATTTGAGTGCAGATGTGCAGAATTAACCGCTGCTTTTTCACACACACACGATCACACAAAAGTTACTAGAAAAGAGTGTTTCATCTCTAAAGCAACCAAGGCTTTACTCTAAAAAGCACTTTTAAAATTAACCTTAACTCAGTTGTCTCAGTGTTATTCGAGCATTTCTGTTGCCTGCGGTTTGTTTTCAACCTTCTCCATCTTACGAAAAAAAAAAAAAAGTAATAACATAAAACAGTCCAATAGAGGCCAAGAGAGAGCTGGAGTAGTGGAAGTTGTGATTGCACACTCATACAAATGTAATGGTTAGAGTTGCTGGAATCAATGGTTTTATATTACCAATAGATAAAAAAAAAAGAAGAAAGAACTGTGTGTGTAAAAGGGGTCACACGTAGTAGCAGACCTACACTTAATGATGAGCCGCCTCTGCAGTTCCCCTCTGCTCCGTGCAGCATTTTTGTGTCTATTCGCTAATTGTCTCGGCTTTTATAGCCAACATCTTTTGGTTTGCTGTCAATGCTCTCAGCGGCATCGTTTCTAGCTACAGGAAGAAGCTATTTTGGGTTGCAAAAATAATAACTGTAAGCTACCTTGCTATCTCTCCATTAGCCGACAATGTTAGACTTGAACGTTCAACTTGTTTTTCCACCATTAAAATCGAGGTAAAAGGGCTGCTGTAAGATTTTATGTTAGGTCATCTTCATTTTACGCTGCTATGATTTATAGTGGATTTGCCCAGTAGGTTTCGTGTGCATGGAAATTAAAGCAGCACTTAACAGGTGATGCTCAGCACGTTTTTTTGTTAGTTTGGAATTAGATGAACATTAATGACCTGATGCTAGTAGGAGCTTCATCCTGCCCACTTTACCTGCTTCCTGAAAAGCAATATGTTGTGTTGTTGTAAGCTGTTATTGAAATATTAATTAATAACTTCCACAAAAAAAAATAGTTCTGAACTATACTATCGTTCTATTTCTATAGTAGTAAGTAGCACAACCAGCAGCATCTGCTCCAATTGCAACGGAAGCAGATGGCAGCGAAGCAGGTCACTAACGTTAGCCCTTGGAGGAGTAGAAGGAGGAGGCTTCACTCAATGGAAAAAACATCTCCTCCCACTCTATTAAATAACTCGATGGTGAGTTAAAATAAGAATTGTCTTACGTGCCAACCTGACTGTGAATGTGTTTGTGTCTTTGTTGACTGTATTTCTGATAATGGAACTGAAAGGACAGATTTATTGAGCCCAAATTTCTGCCATTCTTCAGAGACATTTTTTTATTTCAGCTGCTCTTTGCTGGAGGGATTGCGCTGCCTCTCCCTGTTTCTCTAAAATATCCCAAAGGTTTTATATTGGATTCCAGTCAGGTGACATGCTTTCACATGGTTTTCGTTTTCTTCTCCTTCAGAAGCTCTGGTGGGATTTTAACAATGGGCTCTGGATTGTTATCATGCTGGAATATTCCTCCTCTGACAAGCTTCTGCAGACTGTGGGAGTCATCTTGTCAGCCAGTATTTCAGTATGTGCGCAGGCATTCTTGGTTCCAGATATAAATGTCACCTCCTCAATACTTCATGCAGGTCACACATACTTCCACCGAGCTTCACTGTCAGGACGATGCGTTCACTGCGGTGGTCGTGGCCAGGTTCACGTCAGACGTGCTGGACTCCACCTGAATCCAACTAAATCATCTTGATCTCACCTGACCAAAGAATTCTTGAGGGTTCTTTTCATGCATTCTAGGAAAGTTTAATCTCGTATCAAAGAGCAAGCAAGTGTTATTTTTTTGAGATGGTGTCCATAGAGATTCATTTCTTGCTACGTCCTTCTCCCTGTGTAGGCTGTCAAAGCTACTGTGAACCCATGAACCAGGACTGAAGCACCTCTTCAGCTGTTGTTGAGAGACAGATCGTGAACCGTCCTTGGCATCATTTTAGGAGAACAGCCAACTGTGACTCCTTCTATATCTAATGATTGCTGCTGCAACTGAATTTTTAGGTGTTCAACAATCTTTTTCCAGTTTTATGAAGTTACACGATCAGATTTGTCATCTAGTCTGATGATTATTTTCCTTGTGGTGCCATGATGCAGACATACAGGTGGGCACAGTTTTATATCCGTGATCACAGGTTTTCTAACTTGTGCCTTAGTGGTCAATCAGTGAGGCCTTGTCCACACATAGCAGGGTTTTTATAAAACCGAATGTCCTCCCCCCTACACACCACCTTGTTTTTAGAAAAGAAAATCATCCACACCTAACTGCAACAGTGTGTTATTAAGCACATTCATAAGCCAAACCTTTAGGTGGCAGTAGTTCCCCAGATCCGATCCAATCAGAGTAGGTTTACGTCTCTTGACATCGTAAAATAACCGTCCTTAATGTCGTCCTTTGCCGGTGTTCTTGTATATAGAGCGGTATCTGGGTTTGTTAAGACAAGCAAGCAAAAAGTGCCTGGACAGGAGACAACGCCAACACAGTTCTGAGGGCGTCCACGCTGTTTCCAAACGTAAACACAGGTCGCATATGTGATGTAAGAACATCTTTTGTTGCAGGCAGTGATGTTTCGAAACCTAAAACCCCGGTTACTGACGTCCACATGCAGACGCATAAACGGAGGATTCGCAGATCTTCACTTTGGTCGGAGGTTTTTGAAAGAATCATTTTTAATGCCGCAAATTAGCAAATAGATTTTTTTCTAAGTGATTTTGTACAGGGTTGTGAATACTAAAAACTAAATATTTAACTCTGCTGTAGGCATAAGAACAAAAGATCTTTTTACATCCTCCTTCTTTTCAAGGTGCAACATGGCGTCATTCACCAGGCGAGAAAGAACATCAGGTACCACACAGGTCGCCTGCATCCTGAAGAGCAACTGGATAAACCAGTCTACACACTACATCAACAAATGTGTTTCCCCCCTCTCCTCACCACCATCCTACCAACACATGCCATGGCACATTGAAACCAGTAGGCTCCCTCTGCTGCTCCCTCTGTTCCACTCCCTCATGCCTACACCCACACACACAGAAAGCACATAGTAGGTCCATTCATGCAGCAGGTTCTCCTGCCAGCCACTGGCAGTGTGGCTCACAATAACATCTGTGGGTTTTCACGGTCCAGCTTCATTATACAATCTGTAGACCACATGGGAAACCAGTCGCAGAGCATAGCAAAGATAAGATTGTGCCTATTCCTCCCGATGCCATGTGGCACGGAAACACAGCCACTGCTCCTTGCTTAAAGCAATATGCCGCTTTTTTTTTTTTTTTTTTTGCCTGGAGGCTAAAATGGCATTTTAAACTGTGCCCTTCTCCCTTCTGTTGGTCAAGTTAGCAGCATTTGTCACTTATCTTGATGAGCTGTCTGCCTTGCAGTGGCATCAAGCCGCGATCGAGGAAACTCAGCGTGCGAAGCCACCGCATGGGAAGAAGGAAATGACAAACAGGGGCTATTTTTAACCACCACAAGAATAACTTACTTTTTCTGCATATTACTTTTTTTTTTTTTTGTGCTGATGCTTCAGCGAGCAGAAAGAATTTTTATTAGGGGGAGCAATGAACATATTATATATATCACTCATGAAAGGGAAATTTGCTTTTTAGCTGGGAGGTGAGCGTGCCAGCTGAAAACCAAATAATTACCCAAATGTATTAAAATAAAGTTTGCTCTTAAACCTCAAAGACTTAACTCTCATCTGGTTGTGTATTTTTTCCCCCCACACACAAGTCAAACGTGAAAAAGCAACAAACTTGACAGCACGACTCGCCAGTGAAGTTTATCTCTTTGTCTGTGTTAATTAAATTTAAGGAGCAGAGAAAATCCGCTAAAATTAAAATTTCTACTAAACATTTACGCGTGTAGCTTTTCTTGAGTTTGATGTACAGATGAACCGATAACTTGTTCCAGATCGGCATGATAAACACATTCATTTTAAGTTGACAGGATCAGACGTTTACAAAAAAATTAATGAATTTTTTTGGACTAGAAAAAAAAACCCAAAAACGTTTCATCACATTTTCATGGCTATTAGTCAACACTAAATTAAAGGCCAGCGATAAGAGCTGTTAAGTCACGCTGCGCATTTTAAGCGTTCGGCTGCTTCTTGCTTTCTTTCTGAGCTGCATATTAGAGGAAATCTTCTGGGAGCACCTCAGGTCACCAAACTCTCTGCTACTGTCAATGAATGATGACTTTTTAGCACATAAAGCAACATTTAAAAACATATAGAGCATGAGATTCGCGTAGACACGGCGCGCAATGACATTACTTTTATTTCCCGTGAACCTGCAGCTGCTCTGACCGGCCGCAGATCAAATTCAGGGGGAACCACAACAACAGTTATTAGATTCCGCCTTTCATTTCATCAGAGCCGTAGAAGCCCTGGAGGTTTTTACTACCGCCTCTGATCTCGTACGTTGTGTGACATCAGGAATTAAGGTTACAGCGAGATGAGGCCAAGCAGGAGAGGTTCACAACGCTGCGCTGCCAACGTACACAGGTTGAACCGTTGTTGTTTTATGAAACGTTTCAAAATGCAACAGCTTTCATTTTGATTGCAACTTAAGCTAATACGAGCCATTAGGTAAAATCATCAGCTGTCTCTAAT
>NW_007578367.1:185224-193769 GCF_000690725.1 Stegastes partitus
TTTTCCTCTGTGCTCCAGTTTGTGGTTCATAGAGAAAACGCACATCTACTGTGCTACACATTACCAACAGTGTGATATGTGTTACGATAGTGTAACACATGGATCACACTGTTGGTAATGTGTTGTCATGTCGTCCCCTGACTCATGATAGTTATTGCTTGCATATGTTGCATGCGTGTCAAGAACAGTATCAGAACTTTTTGACCGCCCCCCCATACGATGACGGCCCATTCATGAACGTCATAATGATATTTACCAGCTGTGTTTTGCATCGTTTCCCCCATGAGTCTGTCTGCCTGTGTGTAATCATAGAAAAAATATGATAGCTACTGTATCTTGTTGCAGGCTGGACTGATCCCATCACAAGATAGACTCTGGTTCAAAATTCATTTCACACATTTTCTCGACACAATTAAAATTTTCATGCAGTTCAGCACGCGGCGACTCGCTTAGACCTTTACCACAATGGCCCCGTAGTTCAAAATGACTAGAATAAATCTGTGTGGGTTGGTAATCAATAAAAGCCACTCAGTGATTGCTTTGCCACTTTCTGAGGTTTCATGCTCTCAAAACTAATTTCCTGGCACAGGCTGTTTTTGGAACAGAATATTCCCTGCCTGTACCTCCTGCCACAAACACTCACGATTTCAACTGTTCAGCGATGAGGGACAACACTAAGTAAACTAATGCGTCTGAATGCATTTCACTCTCGGTCCAAAAAAAAAAAAAACATTTCCAACACTTTCAAAGTCCGTCCATCTATTCATATATTTTCAAAATCACTTATCCTCTTCAAGGCTGCGGGAGCTGCAGTCTATCCGGGCACACACTGGGTGAAAAGTTGAATAAAGCCTGCGTAGTTTGACCAACACAGTATCTTAGAATAAATCAATGTTGGGTTGTATATTATATTGCATTAATGTGACCAAATATTTATCTATTATCCTCAGTATTATTCATTTCTTTTCCTCCCCAGTATAAGTGCTTATACTGAGTTATATAATTGCCACAGAGAATCCTGACATCGTGGCAGCAAACAAATCTAAGCTAAAGGGCTAAGTAATAAAAAAAGACAATTGGCTGCGTCAGAGCCGTTGATGTATTTCTTTTTACCAGCAACTTTACTTAAACCTCTGAAACCTTTTTTTTCTTTTTTATGCTTATGAAAGATGTGCAGGCTTGTGTTTTAACATTGAACTCAAAGCACAATCTTTCCTTAACCTCAACCAAAGCGCTCTTGTTGCCTGAACCAAACCACAGGATGGGAACTCAACATGTCAAAGGCTGCCGTTTTATACGTTCGCCATCCATCTCCCCGCTTTATCAATTTAGATTTTATTCACCAAAATAACCTTAGCTCTGGTCGTAATTCTTCAGGCAGCGGTTGTGATTGGCATCCCAGTGTAATGGAGACAACAGAGATGTATTTTCTGGACAGCCTTGGATGCTTACGGTTATGTTCTTTCTAACGATTGTCGTCTACATCAGTCTCTAACTTATACATTGTTTTCTAGCATCCAGAAACCCATGACTCACTATGTGTTTGTATGTTTCTAGTAAATTGCAAAAAGGACCATGAATGGATCAGTAGGAGTAGACTTCCATTTGTTTTCTCAAACATATTGACTTATTTAGGATAAATGGCATTCACTCTGCCCTCAGACAAGAAAAGCAAAGTCGCCTCGTTTCTTTCCCACACATTGTGCAACCCTTAACATTAGTAGGCGTACTTTTGTCTGAAAGTAGACACCTTGTTTGAGGGATTGTGTTGTGTAAAGTGAGTCTCACCTGCTTCACCCATAAGGGACATTTTGATTGGTTAGGAGGAGATATACAATGAAAAAAATGGACGTGCACACTGACCAAAAATCAAAAGAACAAAACTTTTCTACTGGTATTTTTGTGATTTTGATATGTGGTGTGTCCGCTCAGGGAAGAAAAGCTGTTGGCTCTCTGATGTCTGGCATCTTTTCTCTTTCTATTTCCAAACTAACTGCCAGCCATAGATGCATACGAGGTGTGTCAGGAAAGTTCCAGGACTGGTGTCATAAGAGATATATTTCAAACCCAAACTACAAACGAGTTTTCTCCTTCAGACGATCAACCAAAGAGATCCTGTTGTATTTGCTTCCTGCAGAAGAAGTGGGAGTTGTGGCAGGACAAGTTGTGGCTGCTTCACCATGACAACCTGCTCACAATGCCCTGAGCATCCCACAGTTCCTGGCTGAGAAGAACATCTCCGTGCTGGAGCAACCTCCCTACTCACTGACCTGGCTCAGTGTGATGTTTTCCTCTTCCCCAAGCTCAAGGGGGTCATCAAGGGGACGCGATTTGAAGACATGGACGACATCAAGATGGCTGTGACGATGGAGCTGAGGAGGATCCAGGAAGAATCCTTCCATCAGTACATGGCGGCGTGAAGGCAGAGAAGGCTGGGGAAGTGTGTTTGACTCCAGGAGGACTAGTTTGGATTTGAAATATATCTTTTCTGACACACCTCATATACAACCCTAAATAATTCTACTGTCACGGGATAACTAGGCTGGTTGACCCAAATGCAGAAATGACACTCAGGAGAGATGGAATCAAAAATAAGGTTTATTGTAGAAACTGATGTTGTAAAGATGAGAATGAAAACGAGGCGGGGTTGTTACCAGTTGTGCGGTGATAGTCCTGGGAGCAATGGAGAAAACTTGGGTTCGATGCAGGTGGGAAGCTCAAAATGTGGATCGGGAACATAGGGAAAAAATCCTCAATGAAGGCGAGGCAGGAGCAGAAGTCCTGAAAGAGGCACGAAGGGAGGCTCGGAGGAAACTCGGAAGAAATACTCGGGTGATGGCTAGAAGTTGCCATGTAGGGCAACACTCAGGCAAAGAGTGAATGTTGAAGGCTCCTCTTATACCGGTGGTGACGACCCAAATGAATTGCAGGTGTGTAGCTCACACACCTGCAGGGAATCAGTCACTGAGAATTCCTCCAGGACGCCCTCTGGTGGACGCCTGGAGGAGAACAAAAACACAGGGCCAAAATCACCATTCCCTGACACCTACAAACCCTTTTGAATACTGTGTGGGACAGTTTGCTTTACAGACCCCCACCTCCACAGTGAAAATGTAATTTTTCACCTGGTTAACGTGTCCAACTGGTGATTTTTATATGTACTGGAACACATATTGTGAGAAAAATATGCAGTCATCACCGAGACTGAGAATGTCCTCTTTGAAGTTGCAGTGTGCCAGTGACAGTCTCAACGTGGATCTAGACTTTCATATGTAGTAAACCAGTCCTGTCACTGCTCAGGTTGTCACTGTATCAGTATTCTTTTTCTGAATAGGTTTGATAGAGTAGTTTTACACTAATTTAAGCAGAGCGGTGGAGAAGCTGGTGTGTCTGAGCTGCAGCAAAGAGAAGAGGGGTGGTTGGAGACAGGTGGAAACTTCAGAGCGGAGTTACATCTAAACTGGTGGCGGGTAGAAAAAAGAATGGTTTTCATAGAAACACTAAAACTCCAAAATATGTAACATACAAAGAGATGAGTTAGTTATCAGCGACTGGAGAGGGACTTCAAGCAGCGAATGACACATTTTCCAGTCTCCATACCTATGTGCACTTCCTCGGTACTAAAAACCTGTCTGGTTGACTGTATAATACAATATTAGAAAAATACAGATATCCGCTGTCGTCCTAGATATTCGCTGCCTTTGACAATCCCTGCGCTTGTTGAACTAGAGCTCGTAGCCTGGAGAATATTGAAGAGACCACTTGGGGGTTTCGGGGCTCACCACATCCATTCATGTTCCAGACAGAAGACTCTGCTTGTTAACCTGTCAGGTTGTTAGCCTGTTGATGCTATTCCTAGCTCCCTGTAGACTTCTGCTTGAAGTGAGAGGGAAGCACTTGTCAAGCAGATGGGAACGACAGTATTCATTATAATCGAACCCATTTTTTCTTTTTTCAGACAGCTAATAAGGATACTTGATATTAGAGAAAGTGTGATATATATTGTAGTATATCGTCTGCTGTAGAAAACCTTCCAGGATCCTGTTGCATCACTGTTTTCACATTTCTGACGGCATACAGCTCCTGACGAGTGAGAAGAAATTGGCCTGAAACTTTCAACCAGAGAAGCCAGTGAAGTCCTGCTTTACAGCCCGGTGTTACTCTTTTAAAGGAGGTTGTTCAGCATTGATATGGCTTGCCATAAGATCCTGCAACCTCCGCTCGTGCTCATAGTTCATGGACCAAAGATCAAAGAATCATCAAAGAGTACCTCACTTGCAGAATCATCAAGAGCGCTGCGCCAACAAACTCCTCCGTCTTCCTGTGTCGGTTCTTCTTGAACGGACAGCTCACAAGGATGTCAACTTTTTTAAGATTATGCCAGATTCGGAGGAGTCTGACTGATTTTACTGGCCGGCTGCCCAGGTGGAGATCTTAGCAGGCCACCCCTGAAGTGACAGGGCTACAAATGTCAGGAAAATTAGTCCGGGTGAAGTCATAAAACAAGACAGGAGTGAAAGTCATTGCTCAAAGGTCAGTTTCACCCCCAAATAATGATTGTGGCTGGCGCATATGTCCTTTTATTCTGTGGATGAATTCACTGGATGAAATGATTCCTTTTAAAAGAAGATTTATTGAGGGCTCTGATTTCTGACTTGACACAAAACAATTGCTCTATGGGTAGCAAATTTTTACAGAATTAAAAGCGATTTTTTTCCCCCCTCCTTGAATCACTGGCTGAAATTGTTAAGAAATAAAAAATAAATAAAATAAAAATGAGGCAACATGATGAAGGATAAGAAGGGAACATGAAAGGGAAAGAGGCTGAATGAAGAGAGAGGGGTGAGATGGAGCAGGAGGGTGAAGCACAGAGGAAGAAAGAGAAATAAAAAGTCTGCTGGAAGCAGAGTGCTATAATAAGACAGCTGGGTGCCCACACAAAATGACAAAGCAAGAGCAGAGGCAAAAGGAGAGAAGGAGTGGAAAAGGTGGGCAATACGAAAGGAGAAAGAAAAAAAAAAAAAAAGGCAGAGGAAATCAGCAGTGGGAATAGGAAAAGAGCAAAGCAATGTGATGGTAGAAAAATAAAGGTGGATTCTAAGCGGTCGGGAGAGAAGAGATGAGACAAAGTGAGAAGGAGGCAGAGAGGTTTTGCTGGAGCTGCTCGTTACTGCTGAGCCAACTCATGCTCTCTTGTCATCTCCAAGAGCTAATTGGCACCTCCAGTGTGAAAACTCAAGCCTGTGTACTCATTCTCACAGACATGCCGCACAAACACACACACACACAAACTTACAGGGGGTAGAAAAATAATCTAAACACCTCACAGAAAGAAAGGAAAAAGAAGAAGAAGAAGAAAAAAAAACCTTTCAAATAACCTTAACGAGCTCTAATGTGCGGCACAGAAAATTATTGAAAAAGTGGAGTAAAAGAGTGCCACCTTTTAGAACGATGCTTTCTTGATGTAAGGACTGTAAACGAGGAATTATTACAATGAACATATATTTAAAGCTAGAATTAGAGGCTGTGTTGTCAAAGTAACCCTGCCCAGTTTAAGAAATGTGACCTCAAACATCTATGTCGTTGCTATGGTTATCAGTAGCTAGAGACTGTAGATGTGTACACTGTTACAGAGTATTGGAGGTAATTAAATATGGGATTGTAGGTCACCTACCGACCAATCAGAAACGTTTACGAGACGACACACTAAGTCATTAACTCATTAAAAATTTCAAGTGTTGCATTAATATTATTATTGCTGCAAACAACATTAGCACTTGCACGCGGCCATCAAATAGGAGAATAATTATGAGGTCATGCTGTTTACTTTTATCGCCCGTTCAACAGCTTGATGACTGGTGGAACGAATGAGCGTCTCGTCCCTCTGCTCCACTGAGCTCGAGCGGAGGGCCAGATGGAGAGGTAAGAAAGACTAGTTCTTTTTTTTCCACAGTTGTGTTCGGTTTTAACAACACATTGCGCCCTATTTGCCTGAAGGCACGTCTGAATGAGAGACTTTACAGGGAAGCAGAAAAGCAGCGAAGAAACACACAAACAGTTCTTCGTATCTCTTAAAGCACATAAAGGACAATGAGTTTTTACACAGTTTTTTTTTTTACTGGGTCATCCACTGTGCTCCACACACACACAATGTGGTGAAATATTTCTCCGCTGCAGCTGAAAACTAGCTGTTGAAGGAAGCTAACAATGCTCAAAAAGTCAAGTGTTTGCTGAAAACACTAAACAAATTCCTTCTCGGTCACAGATTAAATGAACATGCTGCTGAGTACAGGGGAAAAAAAACAAAAAAAGCACCAGTCTATCAGATTTCTCAACATCAAATGCTCAGCTCACAGCTCGCAGAATAAAAGGCTTTGCTCGTGCTCCCAACACTTTTCCCCCAATCTACTTTACTGTAAATACCCACTGACAAGCATCCCTTCCATTTGCTTGTGTTTGGCAAACCAGCGAGCTCTCTCTGCCACCACAGGCTTTGGAAAAAATTCAAAAAAAATTCCCAGTTACTTGCGAGCATGTCGGTGTTTGCCTAGACAGCGTTCCTTCTCGCTCAGCCATGGTGGAGGGATACATTGTCGAGTTTGTGTTTTGTTTCCAGAACACCAGCAATAAGCCTACACAGGGCTGGCCAAAATACCTGCTTCATTTGGCCTCTGCTGAAAAGAAATTGTGCATTTATTTCTACATTTTTTTTGTGCCATGCTGCTGCAAAGGGATCGCTTCGTGCTGTGGGGAAGAAGAAATGAATACCCATAATGAAACATCAGCATATGAATCTCAGACATTACATCGTGTACATAAATAAATTACAATATACCCTGTTTATGTTGAAATGTGTGAATTGTGTGATGTTTGTGTGGGTAGCCAATCAAGAATAAACAATATACAGAGCCTCTGCGTAGGTAAAAAATGGATTCTGTGACCTATTTAAGGTCACAAACTAGCGCTGGATTGAACAAAGAAACTCAAAATGTATGCAAGATTTAAACCCTGGATATTAAATATGCAGTATTTCAGGATAAGGTAGGGGCTTAAACAAAAAGTAGTGGCTGTGCAATTTCCTCAAACTTTTTGTTTTTGTGCTTTAGTTGGGTTGGTGGGCCTTTCTTTCACCTTAGACTGAGCTACGTAGTTATACCTCTCATTTGTAGACTGTAAACAGACGTAGCCACTGTTGTGTCTCCTGCTGGTTTGTGGACTTCTGTTTTTAAAGTCCAGAATTTGATCATCTTGCTCTTGAAATTATTTGCCGTAAATGACACCATAAACGAACATCATACTGTGTTGAATCGGACTTATTGCATCCATAAACTCATTAGGGATATTTTTTTATTAAAGTAACAGACCACAGGAGAAGTAGGCTCAAGCTATATATAAACTGGGGTTCTTTTAGCAGAGGCGATTAAAATGCGTCAGCTCTGGCCAGTATATTTCTATTACTCGCAGAATACCCGACCGGCAGCTCGGCCTTTTCAAGCTGAGGGCTATCAGACTGTGGTCTCGCCTTTCTACATCAAGGAAATGAGACTTCCATTACCGACTGTGGCACCACCTGCTGCTCCCACAATCTCTGTAATCCGAAGATGCCAGCTGCTGACACCTCAATCACATTCGCCGTTTCCCTTGGAAAAATTTACCCGCCGACCACAGGAGCGCTACAGAAACCTGCATTCCCCCCAAAGTGATGAGGCAAACTCTTTTTCTCTGTTTGATGGTAGGGCAAATGTAGGGAAGTGTTAAAAGAAGACGGTCTGACAAGTCTGACTTGAAGAACACGCCGGCAGAAGATGCAATCGGCAAGCGAGTGATGAGTTCGTGATCGGTCTTGGTCCTCTGTAGTTCAAATGCTAAAGAAAAAAAAAAAGAAATATGTACATTTAAAGGTTTCCTCCAGCAGAAGTGGAATAAAGGGGAGAGCATGTGTGGTTATCATACGATGGAGATATCAGAGGAAGCAGTGCTGTCGGCTATGCTAGTAATTTATGGACACATGGAAATAGGCAACATCTACAACACAATAATGACAGTGCAATAAAGCCTACTAAATGTGCGATGGATGGGGGGGAAGAACATATTTTATTCTGGATAAATAATTAATAAAAACATTGAGTACGTTTGGACATATTTGCATACATACCAACATATCTCACACATCTCCAACTGAGCACTCAAAGTCTGCCTCTAGGACCTCCCGTTCTTGTACAATTACACCGCAAGTATCGGAAATAAAATTTTACTACTTACCCCATGGACTAGGTTAATTATAACAGACAGATGGTTGGTGGTTAAACTTGCAGGAAAAGTCTGTTTGAACACAATTAATTCAATGCAGCGCTATCTATAGGGTGGATGCTGCTCGTGGCTCAATCTGTGATAGATGTTCTCACATGCATCCATCTATCACGGCTGGAAAGATTGATACATAAATATACATATTGGCATCATCTACATCTATCTATCCCTTGCCATCCATGGTGGATGTTGGATGGGCAGGTATGTGTGGTCCCTCTGTTCTTCTTTAAGCATC
>NW_007578367.1:194469-195781 GCF_000690725.1 Stegastes partitus
TTTAAAATTTCAGTATTGATTTATTTTCAGATTGGCCACCTGGTCTCTGGACTTGACCATGAAAACTAATTTTTTTTAAAATCCTGAGCTGTAGGAATGCAGTATTTCATGATCTGTGATCACTTCTTTTCCAATTCATGTCTATGGGAGTCAGGGCTTTTTGGAGCCAGGACTAGCGGATGTAGTGATACTGCAGGTTTTTGACACTTCCGGGTTGGCTTCATTTTTCGGGGCCAGTTGCTACGTCCATCTTTTATACAGTCTATGACTGTGATGGGTTTAATTTGTTTGTGACCTTGCAGAGCCGTGCAGGTGGTGGTAAACCTGTGGCTATGAAGCCGGACGAGCCATGAACTGATTACCGAACTTTAAGAACTCTTTTGAAAGCAGTGTCGTCGTTCTGCTGTTTTGTGTTTGGGGATGCGCTCGATCGTGAGGGGGGGTATAAAGTAAAGTGTTTAAAGTAAAAGGCTGTGCTTTGAACCAAAACGAATCTATGTGTTTGTCTGACTTTCACCCCTGCTGAGTCTAGATCCTTCCTTTATATAGTGCGCTGTGACGCTGCCATCTTGGAACTAATCGGTGAACTGTTACAAGTGTGTGAAGTATTTTTAAGGAGTTTTGTACACAATTCAGGCAGCACACATACAAATAGTCTATTAAGAAAACACACACAAGCTACACAAGACAAACAAAGAATTCTGAAGCACTCTTACAACAAATTCAAACTTTCTAAAAGTTAGTTGGGGACCATTGTTCTCTGTGCACCCCTATGTCAACACAGTTTGACATCAATAATACATTACATATTCAAACATCCTGTCTGAGTTAGGTTTAGCTGTTGTTGCACACATCTCCAGATACTTTACACACCAAGCATCTGTTCTATAAAGCTAGTTTACCACTTCAGCAATGGTTATTTCAGTTAGTCTGACTTACTTTCAGCTTATTTCAGTCCCATAAGGCAAATGCACCGTTGCACAAGCTTAGTTATTCTGGTATACCGTGCTGGTAAACTAACCTGGCCCATGGCAGGCTGACTATAAGACTTAACCTGAGTTGTCGCTTAACCAGACCTGACAGGAAAGAAAAGACTCCTGACTCCCTGGCATGCTGCCATATTATTTGACTTTGTTACCCAGTTTCAGTCAATACATTTTCAGAAAATCAACTTAAGAGCAGCGCGTGCATGTAATTATCTCGACTACTTGAGCGGGTATTGAATTAGCCTGATTCGGTGAACTTGAACTGACTTTCATGAAGGCAGTTGAACCCTGACTGTTCTGTTCGGTTCATTCGAGTCACGTGTTGG
>NW_007578367.1:197063-207624 GCF_000690725.1 Stegastes partitus
AATAAACCACATTCCTGTAACCTGTTTTCCTTTGCCTCCCTCCTTCGTTTGGGTCCACCATCTGAGCTCTTGAGCGTTGGTCGTCACAGTCCCTCCCTGAGCCTGGTTCTGTCTGAGGTTTTTTTTCCCCGTTGAGGGTTTTGGGTTCCTTCCCCCTGTTGCGGACTGCTTTCGGACTGCTGAAGCTTATAGGGAATCCAAATGTTTTGGATCGTTGGGTGTTTCTGCCTTTGTTAAGCGCTATGAGATGACTTGTTGTAAATATGCGCCATACAAATAAAATTGAAATTGAATTGTAACTATTTCAGCCATTTTCCTATTCATTCTACTTTGCTGTATGAGCTCCATGCATTACTTTTAGATAAATGTTTTACGAGTCGTTCTAGCCGGCGACATGTAGTGTTCATGACTTAAGGCGGATAATCAGTGTCTATTTACTACATCACATCTGTATAAGTGCCCCCAGTAGTACAGGTACCTCCGCTTGTAAATAAATGTTACAGGTAGGCTGCCTGCTTGCTTTCATTTCGATTAACAAGAAACACCTTCACCCAAAGGGATAAATTAAGGATTGCATTATCTTTATAATGATCCCACTGCTTGGCAACATTGACTCGGTACAATCATGGAGTTCTTCGAAGGAAAATTAATCACCAACTGGTATTACATGTTCCTTTAGGAAACGTATTCTCGAGATGTTAATAATTCATCAACACTAATGCAAATGGTTGATAAATGATACTATGACTAATTTATTATTATTGTAATATTAGAGTTGAAATTGAATAGATGTGTGTAATTTGGAAAGGAGTTTCTATTTTAAGTGCAGCCCCGTCTGACTGGTTTGGCTGAAGAAGGAATTATTAGCATAAAACATGTTGATAGGAAATGAGGAAGTGTACCCAGATTAATTTTTAATAGTCTTTTACTTATCCCACCCACATTTGCATTCAGGGATCAAGGATGCCCCCTCCTGAAGAAAGAGAGAACAAGTCCCATTTGTATCTGATTTTCACTTAGTACTGATCCCAGTCCATTGCTCTGCCCTGAAACAGTCCACTCTCACCTCGGGGTGACTAATTTTTCACCGCCCACCAGCGAAAGGCCACCAAGTAGACAGGCATAACAGGAATCAATGATTTCAACTTGACACACAGTGCTTTATACCACCCTTGCTTACCTGGATGCAAACTAATTTTCTTTTAACCCTCCCTGTCAGTCATCGCGATAGCCGCGGGCCTTTACAAAACATTTATGCCCCACACAGGAGCTGCTCCACCTCCAAAAGAAAACCGGTTCTGCCTCAGGAACAAGCCCTTAATAGCTTATTGATCAAAAATGAATTGAGTGCACAAATGAGAACATGGCAAAGCACAAATATTACAAACTACCTAGCCTTGGCTAAATGAAGGTTTGATCGATGCAGGATTAATTGCATTTGTCTCAGATCATAGTTGAATAAAAGTGTTGGATCGCACGCTGTTACGGCAAGAAACAAAAAAAAAAAAAGCTTCACACCAGAAACAATCCACTGGCTATTATTTCTCATTAACTCGGATTTAATAACTCGCAATGAGCCATTGATTGAATGCTCAGGGTAGGACAGTCAACTGTTAACTTTTATATGGAATTCAGATTACCCAGGGGAATGGAAAATTTAAAAAAAAATCTTTACTTTGTCCAGCCTTTCTCCTCCTAGATATATAACTGAGTTCAATTTAACATTAATATGGGTTCTGACCATTTTCTCACACTTCTTAAATTCAGCTCCTGAGAAATAGCCTTCGTCTTGTCTCAGCCTGATCCCAATTTAAGATCTAAAATGCTTTTTTTTTTCTTCTTTCCTCTCACTGCTCTGACCTTTATTTGTCTGAAATAATCAGCTCTTGAGCTAACAGTAAGATCTAAAGGAAAGCTTGATTGGCTTTGGAAACCAGCCTGCTTGATATCAGGAATTTTGTCTTTGGGTTGGTATTTTATCTGCTCTCAGAGTTGTCTCGCTTCTCAGATCTACACATAAACTTTTCTCATTGATTTGTCACGAACACATTACGGATGCCTTCTAAACAAGAGCGGAGCAGATGTCCTGCTGGGCTGCTACTGAAGCTGGAGGGAGGGTCACGGGGGTCACCAGATTTGCCAGGTCTCATGCCAACATGAATGTTGTCACAAAATTCCATGGTGATCCAACGAATATATTTAGAAATATGCTGCTTTGGACCTACAGTAGCTGCTGACAGATCTTCACTTCAAGACCTCTGCAAAATGCAAGAAGGAGAAGAAGCTTGAAGTCGTAATCACATTTATTCACTTTTATCATTTTCCAGTAATAAACACAAACATCCATTTGACTTTTAATGCCAGCGATTTTATTTCAAGAAGTACTTTCAGTGGTTTATCTGAACGCCGCTCCATGCATTGATACCCGTTTGTCCGTTTTGGCGTTCTGACAGTTCCACTGGAAGAGCAGAATTAGGGCACCGCTGGTCTGCTCGGTACATTTTATTTTCCACTTCAGTGTTTCATTTGTTTGAATTTTATTTGCATCTTTTAAATTTAGATTTAGCGCGTGATGACAACTGCACGTTTCATTTATAGCTCTGCATTTTGTTTTTTTGTCCCTAAACAGTTTATCAAACATGCACGAGATGTACTTATGAGATCTGAATCATTTAGGCCCTTTTTTTCTCCTATTTGTCTATTAATTTCTCCGTTAGACGGCTAGAGAAACCAATGAGCGCAGCAACACAACTTGCTTTCCTTTATTTCCCCCTCTTGTTCTCAAACTGGACAGGATAATTTGTCTTGGATTGATTTATTCTTTTGCTCCTTATTTCTTCCTATGGGGAGGACTTTTTAAAAAAAAAAAACAGGTCAAAATTCAGTAAACTCCAAATACAAAGAAGCCGTATTTACTATGGGACAAAAATAGACAATTGTAAGCACTAACATTTTCCTCTGGGTTCTTTTCTTCAGAAGGTAAGAAGTGTTTAGATCAATAATGACAAAAAAGAATAAAGAAAAAGAAAAAGAAGGGCTGCGCTTCAAACTTGTTGCAAATGGTCTGAAAGTACATCAAGTACTCCGGCTTTTGTTCAGGTGCCAAATAACTTTTTGCAGGCTCTCATAAGCTCAACATGCCATTTCAAAAAAGCTGAAACATGCTTTATAACACAGACTGGCTCGTGTGTTTGTGTTATTGACATCGTTTCTGTAGTCAGTTTTAGTTGGTAAATAAAGTGGTGAAGGTGGGGTCAACGTTCACCCAAAGCTCATATTTAACAAGTACACTTTGCTTCAATCTCTGGAGATGCAACAGGATCGATATCCTCTCATGCCCGTATGATAAAGATGCTAAAGAGTGGAAACAGTGGGTGAAATGCATGAATCAAAACCTCGAAAGCTCACTAATTAATCACTCATTTTCCTCCTCGCTTCCAGCCCTAATGCTAAGCTAATTTATATGCCACCGTGGCTCCAGCTTCATAGTTGGCATGCCATCATGAAAAGTGTTGATTTTGTAATCTAACTATTAAAAGAAAAGCAAAACATTCCCCTACTTGGCCTTAGTGGTATCCAGCCATGCACATAGTTTTTATTGCTAATGATTTAGGATATGTACTGCTTGGACTTTCACCACCCCGGTACAAAGAACACAAACAGAATTTTATTTATGAGGCTCCAAGCTCTGCAAAAATCACAAAAAAACATGTTAAAAATAATACAACTCATCAGTGTGTATCTGACAAGAGTCTGTGTTGCTTTGGAAAAAACTATAACACTACTAAAACTATAAAACACTAATAAATCTGGTCTGTAGGTCCAAAGTCTCTCATAGGTACAATCAACAGTGGCAGGTAGGCTTTCATGTGCCTCCATATACTTGATTTACATGTACAGAGGTACCTTTGAAAGACCCCCACAGCTTCCCAGGACGCTTCACCAGAGGTCGGTCCTGATCTGTCAATTGCTGGACAGGATGCCGGAGCGTGTTTGACTGTAGGTCAGGACCTGTCAGTGACGCAGCAGAATTTCCAATGAGGCTTCAAGGAGGTTCGCCTTTTTAAAACACCGTAAGCAACCAAATCAGAGAGCAAAAGGCCACGTGAGGGTAAGAAGGGGGTTTACAGGGGCAAGTGTTTTGTGACGTTAAATGAAAGTGCTGGAGATAGGTTCCTGTCATGCAACTAATGCAAAAGGAGAGATGTTTTAAATTAAATGACAGATTACTTTAAAACATCACATTTGATCTCGACTGTTAGATACAGTCAAGACCACATGTCTAAATTTGTCACATTTAGTGACTAAATTGAGACCAAAGACAACATAGAACTAAGGTACCATTTACATCATGTTAGGACACAAAAGGGGGAAACAAACAAACAAAAAACACACCGTTACCTCACAGCAAGAAGGTTCTGGGTTGAACCTGCTGTGGACTTCCTGTGCAGGTTTTTCTCTGCATGCTCGGGCTTCTTTACACAGTCCCAATACATGCATGGCAGGTTAATTTCCTGCAGGTGTGGGTGTGAGCATGCGTGGTCGCCCGTCCCTTTGCTTTAGCCCCGCAATGAATAGAGGAATTGTCCAGAGAGTGACCTGCCTCTCACCCAACGTCAGCTTGGATAGACGGCAACCCCCCTGCGACCCTCCGCGGGATAAAGCGGTTATAGCTGGATGGATGGATGCTTTTGTTGGACCGTGAAAATAGCTGTCTGTCAATGTCTCAGCAAAGTCAGGATGTATTTTATTTTTATTCACCTGTGTCCATTCCATTCTCTATACGTTTCTAAAGTAGGTTCCTTTGCTGTGATTCTTAATCACGCTAGAGGCAGGACTCCAGTGACAGCGATGACGTTTGGTTGATTTCATGATTCCTAGAGATAAAACCCTACTGACTACACCAATGCCAACATTTAGCTGTTTTCTAGTTGCACCACCAGTAGTTTGTAATTTCACCCCTCATATGAAATATCTCCTAACTGGATTGGCACATCATTTTATACTGACATTCATGTTTCCCAGATGTTGAATTCTATGAACTTTGGTGAACAACTTTTTCTTTTTGGACAACTTTCAACATCTATCGGATGGATTACCATGAAATCAGGTACAGGTGTGATTACATGACTTGTAATCTCATCATCAAGTCCAGATTAGAGTTTGTTTATTACTTTGGTGTATAACTAAATACCTTTAAAACTGCTAGCATTTCCATCAGGTGTACTTTGTGTTTAAAGCTAATTACCAGATGTTCACATGCAAAAAAAAATGCTCCATTAAGATTGTAGATGTTTAGTCTTGGGCTGCAAGGTGGCTCAGTGGTTAGCACTGTTGTCTCGCAGCAAGAAGGTTTCCGGTTCACGTCCCGGTGGGGGCACCAGAATCTTTCTGCATCGAGTCTCCATGTTCTCCCCGTGCAGCGTGGGTTCTCTCCGGGTTCTCCGGCTTCCTCCCACACAGTCCAAAAACATGTTGAGGTTAATTGGTGATTCTAAATTGTCCGTAGATGTGAATGTGAGTGTGCTTGGTTGTCTGTCTCTAAGTGTAGCCCTGTGATAGACTGGTGACCTGTCCAGGGTGTCCCCTGCCTTCGCCCTGAGTCAGCTGGGATAGACTCCAGCCCCCCGCAACCCTAATGAGGATTAAGCGGTGTATAGATAATGGATGGATGGATGTTTAGTCTTGCTATTTTGTCTACAGGATCACATTTTGATCGTGCAACTTTAAAGACAGACACATCTCACTGTCAAAACTTTTGCACATTGGAGTGCGTAGCTTTAATTTCAAAAATGTTTTCATGTGTCTTTAAAGCTGCCAGAGTCAGTTTGTTTCAGTTCCCTGTGAGCTGGTATTAAAACAGCTCAAAGGCTGTCACAGAACCAC
This sequence comes from Stegastes partitus, assembly GCF_000690725.1. Classification (NCBI taxonomy): domain Eukaryota; kingdom Metazoa; phylum Chordata; class Actinopteri; family Pomacentridae; genus Stegastes; species Stegastes partitus. The sequence continues at coordinate 202,950 of NW_007578367.1, forward strand.
TTTGATTTCTTCAGTTGCACTCCGTGCAGTTAGAGTATCAAACACTCTCCCCTGTTGGCTTTAAGGGTGGCCCTAAAAGTCAGCAGCTTTCTCTCCTTCATCTGTGCTTAGTTTGGATTCATTGGTTTCTAAAGGTGACCCATTTAATGACTTTAAAATGCCGATATCAACGCTTTGTGATCAGCAACAGGGAGCGTAGCTGTATGTAAATGGTAAATGTGTGGAGAATGTCAACAGCTAACTGTGCTGGTGATGAATGGAAGGTGTTTGAGAGGGGCAGCTGAGAAGTGGTTTGTGATGTTTTTGTGGACACCGTTTCCCGTTGGAATCCTTTTGTAACTGTGAAGCGTAGTCTAAAGTACAATGAGAATTTAATACATCAGTTTTTTTGGGTGGAATATTTCCTGTAAGGACACAATGTGAACCAAAATTTTCCATTTGTATGTAAAATGATAACCCACCGAACTTCATTCTCATCCTCCTCCCGCTGTGCTGCCCTAATTCCTGAATTGTATGCTCTGTCTGTCTCCTGTAGGTTTTTTTTTTTTCTCCGTCTGAAATACAATCGTAAACTCATCTTTGAAGGACAGAAATCCAGTAAGTCAACCTGCTAAGACATGGAGCCCCTCTGCGATTATTCAGCTACAGTAAATTACTATGTGAAAGACAGGTAATAAAGATATCAATTTGATCCTCTGGTCCCTGCCTCTGCATTAGTCTGGGCCTTCTTCTGCAGGCTGTCGCTTGTGTCTCGCTTGTTAAGCTTCAGTGGTTAAATCAAGGTAGGATGACTCATTGTCACGCTTGAAATAATGATGTGCTGAACTATTATTCCGACCACATACCCTACATAACGGCATTCGTAGTTTAACACTCGTACTGTAAGTCACAGCGTGATCTAGTCACGTTGCCGTGACTCAGAGCAACTTATAATTGAGTAGCTGATGCCCCATTGCTGTATCAGTAATTATTTCAGTTCACTCAGAGATACTTAACTGGATTCATAAATTGGTTGCAGTTAGATGTAGCAGAAATAGAGCCTAAACAACCCAACACACACTGATACCAACTCAGAGATAAATGCAAACACTGATGCACTTATTAGATTATAGTTCAGTCAAAAATACCAAATACCTGGAGGGAAAATGTAGCATTAGCATGAGCGTACAAGTTATTATGGCTGCATGGCCGTGATTGGGCCGGGTTAGTTAGCTGGTTGCCAAACAGCTGGTGCAGCATGAATAAAGGCAGCTCGCACCAATCAGCGAGCGCGAGCGCAACTTTTGTGTTTTCTTCCTTTTCGCGGACCTAAAAAAAAACTGTTCCCATAATGGCTGTCTCTCTCCCGCCGGCGTTTGGTTACATTAGCCTCCGTGTATCGCAGGACAATTATTCCATGTCTCCCTTCTCATTACATTGTGTGTCCATCAATCTCCTCGGAGCCCGATACTGCAGTAATCAGTGTCACGCTATCCGCAGCTCCACAAATGTGTCCATGGTTGGGCGTGCTGCTTTCCGCTCACCGGGAGCTGTGCACGTGTATGCAGACTGTGGACAAATGCAGCTTCTTGACAAATGTTTTCCATCATGAACCAGCTCAGTTTTTCCTGTGAAGTTTCTAATAATACGAAGTGTGTCAGAAAAGTTCCAGGACTGGTGGCACAAAAGATGTATTTCAAACCCAAACTACAAGTTTTTTTCCTTCAGACGATCAACCAGCACGTCTACAAAGAGATCCTGTGGTGTTTGATTCAGAAGAGGTGAGAGTTGTGGCAGGACAAGTCGTGGCTGCTTCACCATGACAACCTGCTCACAATGTCCTGAGCATCCCATAGTTCCTGGCTGAGAAGAACATCACCGTGCTGGAGCAACCTCCCTACTCACCCCACCTGGCTCTGTGGGATTGTTTCCTCTTCCCTAAGCTCAAGGAGGTCATCAAGGGGACCCGTTTAGAAGACATGGACGACATCAAGATGGATGTGACGACGGAGCTGTGGAGGATCCTGTAAGAATCCTTCCAAGAGTGCATGGTGGCGTGGCAGAGAAGACTGGGAAAGTGTGTTAGACTCCAGGGGGATTACTTCAAACGGGAAGACTTGTAGTTTGGATATGAAATATATCTTTTGTGACACCAGTCCTGGAACTTTCCTGACACACCTCCTGTCTTGGTCCAACACTGTGCATTCTGCAACCTATAGAACAATAAAAAAATACGGGTGTGAGAAAAGACTTTACAACTTCGGCATTCCTTGTCTGAAGCACGTTATTGAGTTAAAATTTGTATTTAGATCACGTATGACTTCATAAATATGGAAGAAAATGATGAGATTTATGTCAGCATGATGTGCCCTGGGATCATTTTGGGTTGACAATATAAATTTCTCAAATTCTATTTTATGCACAAGCCAACTGTTTCGGATTGGAGAACTGACTCAAAGAATATCTGGAGCCACAGCAAGGAATGCACAACGATATCGGCATCGTCATCAAACATTGTGAAACCCTTGCCACAATCTTACAATAACCGAACAGATGACTTGAAGGTCTACTTTAATTTAAATCATTTTTAATGTGTCTGATCTAATTCAAATAAGAATGTCCTTCATGGTGCAATCCTTACATTGAGACCTTCAAGGCAAGTTTTCTGATCAGTTTTGCAAGAACCTAAGCCTGAACCTTTATACACGTCAGAGTTCACACACAGGTTATGATTTAATGAATTCACTTAACACACACAGTATCATCATGTTTGTTACTTAACTGACGACATAACACTCTTTATTAGTCGTGTTTTATTGGCAAAACTCATGATATGTGCTGCAAAAACTGCCATCACATGCTACTAGAATATCAGAACAATATCCGAACAATCCCGACTTGAGCTGATACACGAGCACCTCCTCCTCTGGTTGCCATGGCGTCAAACAGTAAAGTGCGGAAGTGCGTACTATCTAGGAAATTGGTTTTGGGTATCGGCAAATACTAAACATTACATCAAATCAGTGGCAGAAAAATAAAAAACTTGACCAGAACTGGATTCAAAAGCTGACAAACAGGCTACCGTATGTGAACCCTCTAGTGAATAAAACAATCCCATTTACTTCCATTAAGCGCAATTTGTTTCCCCCAATTTGTAATTCATACACTATCCCACCATTATGGTTCTGTTATTGCCAGATTCCAGATAATCACTCCTACACAATTAGGACAAAAAAAATCTCTCTTGCCAACATAGACTCAACACAGGCAAACACGACTTCTTTTCCTCGATATAAAAGCTGATAAAAAAAGGAACTATTTCAAATGATGGAATAGATGGATAGACTTGACTTTTATTAAACTGAAAATAAAGATGCAGCACAAATGGCTCGCCCTTTTAATAACTGAGAAAAGAGCTGAAAAGTAAAAATTACCCTGAACGCAGCGTAGGGATTCATGGGGTTAAACTGGCGGTTGTAACGAGGTTTGCTCTGCCTGGAGGTATTTTCTTGATGGTAGTGCTGACACCTGACCTCGCGTGGGGTCCCCATGTTTAGGTTTGTGTGTGGAAATAATTGATTAGAAAAAGGAGGAAACACAGTGGCAGACACGGGCCAATTTAGCATCGGGGTTAAATTAGAAACAAACAAGCGTTCGTGATTAGCGCTCGCGGAGGGTCGAGCAGAACGCCCACCCGAGGCTGCATGTGGACCGCAGAGAGCCTGAACGTGATTCACTCTGACAGCACATAAACATCGCTTACTTCACACCCAGGTTGTGCAGAAATCTCGAGGGTACGTCAATCAGGCACCGGGGAGAATGACGGGCGCACAATGCACATGAGGGAGAAAATACCGTCCAGTCGCCAAAAGAAGCAGCCATTAGTTTAAAAAAAGAGGCCATTTTTAAAAGCTGTAAATGAAAAAAAAAAAAAAAGTATAAGTACACATCAAGAGTCCATTACTGGCAGGAAGCACTGCAGTAGACTGATTGCTGGTCAAGTGAATGGTTGTTGGGACGGTGCTGTTCAGACCACACAGGCGCTTTTAAGTTGGAGAGTTACTGAGCTTGTCAAGGGCAGCCTCTGATGAAATGTCAGGCAGGATGGGTAATGAAAATTCAAAAATTGAAAAAACAAAATAAAAATTTTTTTTGTTGTTGTTGTTGTTGTTTGTTAACAGTTCAGACAGGACACTTTGTCAGATTTTAATTTGAGATCACATACATTGAGTTTGGCGGTGACTCTGCTCGTGATGCTCTGGAACAATCTGAGCAAGCAGATAATCCCTGAGATCACAAACCCCCCCACAGAGCCATGAGTTTACAATTTACAATTTTTCGAATACGGTATGAACAGGAGACCAACTAAATAGTCTTCACTTACAGAATCTAGATTACATAGTTCAAGGTACAATAATGAACCATCTGCAACCTACAGTCCCACGATATGGGAAACACTGGGGTTATATGATTGAACTGTTTTTTAAAAGGTGGTGGTTGGGGAGGAGGAGGAGGAGATTTGTCGATCTGCAGAGGCTGGAGCAGCAGCGATGTGGTGAGCGTGAAGCGGGAAGAATGAATGAACGCTGCCTCAGTTATAAAGCAGCTAAGTGGGTGGGCTGGACTTTAGTGATGACGATTGGACAGGAGGGGCCATGTGACACCCTGACTCCGTGCCTGTCTGAACCATAGACTG
>NW_007578367.1:208167-210757 GCF_000690725.1 Stegastes partitus
AACTATATTTGTAACTGCTCTTGGGAAGCCGAGTGAACAAATGACGAAGCCATCAAAGCACACTGTCGACACACAACTTTATCTTTAAAGAACTTATCCATAAATCTGCAATTTCAAACCCCTTTTGAAGCATTCATATGTAAGCATACAGATGTATTTAAATTCATACTGTACACATTTGTTCACATATATTAAACAATATAATTCGATAGTTATCAAAAAAAGTTCTGATGATGATATTGCACATCAGTAAAATACAACGTATAATAAAACGTATTACTCATCACATTGACACCATTTCAAGTCCCTCTGTGAAGTAGAAGATATACGGAGCTTGTGAGGAGCTGTGCTGCTGGTTTTGGTCGTGAGGAAAATGCCATGCAGCAGACTTTTAATAGATAACTCCCATTGGGAGGAATCTGACAAGCTGTCAAAACACCTCCGTTGTTACTGGACATTGCCTCAAATTCTTTAAAGTCAGAAGACACATGGAATGATTTTTTTTTTTTTTTCCCAAGCCATAAATACATTTATAGAGAGCGGGAACTTAGACGCGTCTCGGGGAAAATTACCTTCTCATTCCTCATTGTCCTTCATTGTCAGTGCGTTTGATGTGTTTTTTATGGCGCTGCTCAGAAATCTTCTTTTGTCAGTGCGGCTGAGTGTCTTCACACGGCGCTAATGCTGCGTTTCCTGTGTCTCTGCCGCCGACCGAATCAAGATTATTACTCAGTGAAACCAAAGACAGCGACTGCGGTCTCCATATGATCCAACGCTGGTCTGAAAAATGCACATGCTGCAAGATGGATCATCTTCATGTGTCTCTAGATGTGAGCGTGCTGGCATGCCTATGCTAGATTGAATAACTCTCTACAATAGAAATTCCTATTTATCCCAGTTCTGTGCTCTTGTGTCAAACCAAAACTGTGAGATATTTGGCCAATTAGGAACCTTTCTGCACATCGACGATGAGCCATTGAATGAATGGAATATTAGACAGACGCTGAACTGGTTAATGTTACCGAATAAATACGCAAGAATGTGCAGCCGTCATAAAGAACTCCGCTCCCTATTCAGGACAAATTTGGCGAGACATTTTGACATTTTGCACTGGCATAATTAATACCCCTAAGAATATGGCTCCGAGAAATAGTGGAATTGTTCACACTGTCTTAGTGGCATGGCTCCCCAGGATACTAATCATCACTGGGAATATTTAAAGTTGGTTGCAGGTTGTTATATACAAAAATTTAACAGAAATGTCATGACTTGGATTCCACTAATGCAGCTGTTGGCTCTAAAGACACAGTGAACCTTCCTTGTGTGCATCCTGCGTCTAAACCCAATAAAAAAAAAAAATTGCTAGTCACAAGTAAGTTCAAACTCGTGGCACTGCACGTTTTTATGCAACCAGTGCCCTATTTCTTGTTCATAGGTAACGTTTTCATCCAGATGCATCCAATTTAATTAAACAATAACCAGTAATAATCTGACATTCGGGGCTATATTGCAAAATATGACTCCCTCTTTGCAGTTATTTACCAGTCTGGACCTAAAAAAAAAAAATCATTCAAGTGAGCGTGACGATGATTCTACATTTTAGTTTGACACACCGAAACCGTTTTGTCAGCCAGCCAGGGGCCTGTCCCACAGCGCCGAGCAGCACAGATGGTTGTTTTAACAGCAGGTGAGAGAGCTTCAAACAAAGCAGGGTGATGTCAGTTAGGGTCTAGATGTTTAAAACATCAGTTCCTGGCGGCAGGCTACAAGGTCATTTTAGATGGATTCATTACCGATTCTCTTTGCCAGTCAGTTTTCCTGGAGAAACATATTCATTTCTGTTCCATACAACTCACCGCTTGGCTCTCCAGACGTTTTGTGAGGCTTCCGTGGACATGGCAGCATATTTAAACGCGCTTAATTGTTAATTTTTAATAGAAAAGTAGCTGCACATTGGCAGAGAAGATTCAGTGTTGTTTAGAAGGACATGCACTGGTTTGTTGCTTGCTAACAGCCAGCAGCTGACCGATCCAGGTGTTACAGATGCTTTAATCTGACAAATAAACCTACAGATATCCTTGCAGCTCTGCGAAGTTTGGCTTAGACACAGCAGTGCTCTGAGCTAATGACAGCTTTAACACAATCAGCAGGTACACTGTTCCCCACCCCTGTTTATTTGTACATTATATTAGCATGTGATATTTTCTCTAATTTACACTTAACACAATGTAAAGTCGAGCTTTTAGTCATAAAATGTAAAGGTGTGATCCGATGTAGGTGGCAGAGGAATGGCTAGAGATATATTAAAGTTGTTGCTGTTCATCTCAGGGGATCACCAAAATCAGAGAGGACCATGAATAAATAAAAAGAGGCTGTCCATCAAACAGTTATTGAGTTCATGTACATTTGCATTCATACAGTCCAGTAGGAACCTCTTCCACCTTCTATAGGAGGCTCAATAGGTGCATTACCATCCATTGTGATCAGTACTAAAGAAAATGTGCTGGACAAAATGGACCTTTCCAACATGGGGTAAATGGTATAGCAAGGTGCATTCAACCCCAATCAAGATCCTTTTCTGAACTTATGT
>NW_007578367.1:211309-228467 GCF_000690725.1 Stegastes partitus
TACCTCCTCCATCCATGGTAGCCTCCAAATGTTGACTCTGTAAATGTAGACGAGGTGACTAACTGCCCACGTGTACAGGAGTAACGTACGGCACCAACTGAACGGTACGAGAACATTCAAATCAAGTCATTTCAGTTTTAACAAAAGTCATGGATTGATTAAGTTATGACGGCTCAAAGAAAAGGACACAAAATCTTACTACACGGGGTATTTCAGCTTCAGGTGTCCATATGGACCATTGCATGTTGGTCTTCATCCCAACACAAAATCATCAGTATCACAAGAAAACAGACTCATTTTACAGGCTTTATAACACCATGTTACTTGCTCTGACCTTTTTAGCAATGCCATCGTCAAGCTCCGAGCAGACCTACTTGAGTCAAGATGGCTGAAGTGGTACATCTGGGAATGGGATTCTGTACATTAGGTGGGTCAATGCAATTTTGGTGCTCATTCGCTCATTATTCATTTCCAAGCTGTAGTTTGCTGCCCCCTGGAACTAAACCCTGCTCTAATGATTGCTTAGCTTCTGCACCAGCTGTGTACCGACATTTTTTGCTGGAGCTGAAGCTGCCCGCTTTACTCTCAGAGATTTCTCTGTATAAAGTCTGGCATCTGTGGAATACATTAGCACCGTTGTGTGTCGGAAAGTGTTTGGATGTTTAACACACCATTGGCCTAAAGGTTAAAAAACCATGATGAGAATTTATCCCTACCTCATGGCCATCGCTTAAGCGTGGCCCTTAACCCATATCTGCTCTAACGGTGTCACTCACTTGCCCACAGATCAGACGGCGGTTTGTACAGGGCAGCTGTGAATGTGTGGAACTGAGTATGCCTGCACAAGAATATTTGCCCTTAGTGAACTAAGAAAAAAAATATAATGGCATCGCAGCAAATGTTAAAGATGCCCCAATGCACTGCTATCATGCATGGTAATAATCTGCATGTTTGTTCAGTTTAAATACAGCGTTCTTGCATATTATTATGCTCATTAGAATTATACACTTTTGGCTTAATATTAGCAGACATTAGATACAAGTTCTCTTTTTCCTTTCAGTTTTATTAAAGCTCAATGAGTTAAGGACACGTACTACTTATTATAAATCGAGAAGCCACAACATTAAAACAGAAGAAGTTCATAACACAGATCTTATTACAGTACCATGTTCTGCTGGGAAACCGTGTGGATGTTACTTTGACACGTACCACCTTCCAAAACACTGTTCCACAACCCCCTTTGGGATTTTATAATAACCAAATACAGTCGTGACTCAATAATTCGACACTAAATGTAAAACCTTCTTTTATGTCGGATAGCAAGGCTGTCGGATTGTCAAGACGGACGTTGAGATACAAGGAGGGCTTGATGCTGGAAGGGTCATTTGTTGTTAATATTCATTGTTTATAGTTGATATAATAATTAGTGTATTGTTAGAACACTATGCATCGATTTCACGCCTTATTGACCGGTGCGCTTGTACATGTTCCGGCCAATTCCATCCCGTCGGAGTGCACCCTTGGGGTGGAAGTGGCCAAAACACACAGGCAGTATTTGCTGATGCCGGTTTAGTTAGTGGTCACAGTTCTGTTTCCACCAAAGTGGCAGATATGCTCCACCGTTACCATACGTGTTTACTTCTGTAAACACTGAGCAGGTTCGCTGTGTGTGACGTCATCGTGTCCTCTTCTGCTCATGCGGGACACTTTTGGGTCGTATGAAGTTCACACAGCAGATCACATACAAGTCGTATTTAACTGGAAATGTGAACGAACTCGCAAAAAAATCAGATTTCACAAAAAAAATCCAAATTGAGCATCAAGTCCTGCAGTGTGAACGTAGCCAATCTATGTTCAGTCAGATAATACGCCGTTCTCCTTATTTGTGACATAAAATGTCATGTCGGAGTCAGAATCCAAGTCTGTCGATTTGTTAAGGCTGTTTTTCATGGGCAAGGCTTTCGGATTGTTAAGGGTCGGATTATTGAGTCACAACAATTATGTAAATGAAAGCCCTACTGATGTTTAAATGTTAATATTTATACATTTTAAGCATTTTAAAATTGCCGTCGTAGACCTGAATTTATGTGATTTGAATTCATTCTTTTTTTTCAAGTTGTAAAATTTTCAAAACTACATTTCAAAAGTTTTTTTTCGTGTGTGTTGTTTGTTAACTTTTTGAGGATTCACAATTTTTTAAAAAATCAAGGATGCTATAATGAAAAAAGTTGACTACACCGCTCAAGACTGATGATAACTATCAAGTTATGTTGTGTTAGCCATCTGAGCTAAGAAAACTGTCCCTTGAACAGTCCAGTCCTCTGCTTTCGAAGCTGAAGAGCAGAGGCGATTGAATGTCAAAGTGACTGAGTGCATTCAGTTTCTTGGAAAAACTGAATTACCGCTGCTGCCTCTCCTCTCTCTCTGTTTCCATAAACTACTATCAGTTTTAAAAAGCCTTTGTCGACAAATAGTACGCTGTGAAGTACAACCGAGCGAGAAGGAGCACAGTGGTCCTCTGAAGAACCCCCAATTGTTTATCGCAAGTGTATTTTTAAGCATCGTTCAAAGCTGCGTAAGGACTTCCACCTTGGCTCAGGAATGAGGCCTTGGGACGAGTAAAGCAGCAACGTGGGGGAAAGATTCTGTTGGTCGGGGAGGAGGGAGGCTTCCGGGGAAGAGAAAAAAAATGAAGAGAGGCTTACATGAGGAGAATAACTAACAGCCTGCAGGAGAGGGGGAAAAAAAAAAAAGGATGTAGAATGTGAAGGGCGCAGTGAATTAGTGGTAAGATAAAGACATCAGGGACCTGTTCTGCAAGCCTGAAGCTGTTTTGTGTTTGTCGGCGGAGGAGCGGCGGGGAGGGCCGGATGGTGTGTGAGTGAAAGCAGCCAACATTGTCTGTAAGGCAATCAGGAACAGCTTGTGAGCCGATTGGCCCTTGTTAGCGTTTATTAATATCCCCTAAATAATATTTAATGAAAGATTAGCTCCGGTGTTCACACCCTGAAGAAACAATACTTTACTCAAAGCATCACTTTAACTTCCCCATAATTTTTTTTCTTCTCCAAGCCGTTTGTTACATGAGGACGCCCCGTCATCACGTGTTGACCTTTCAGGAGGTTTTTTTTTTTTGGTTCTGTCCAATCAGTGATGCAGAAGACATTACCCAAGAATGCAAATGAATATATTCAACCCAGTGACACATCTCTGACATTCAATCCTCTGTAGACAGCACCATGAAGGTCTTGGAAGAATCACATATTACAGGGATTTGTGAATCCGGAAAATCATTATTTATAAGTCAGTTTCCCATTATTTTTACTCTCTTATTAGTTCCTGTAATAATGTCTGTGTTAATATGCTAATCATGTTGAGTTTATTGCTGTGTGGAACTTTTTCTACACAGCACAAACCTAATACAGCTCGCATAGTAAAACATGTTCTCATTAGAATGCCAGTTGTCCTTTCACACAGCTGTTTTATTTTTAAATTTATTTTTATTTTTGTTTTGCTCATGTTTCTTTTTCTAGTTTTTCCAGCTCTTTACTTAAAGGTCCATTTACTGAATTTGGGAGTAGCATTAATAATATTAGCAATAATGAATGTTTCTTAAAATGTGCGAGCTTTTATCAAACTGAGTAATTAATACAGTTTGTACAACGGACAGCAGTTAAGTGGGAGAAGTGATTTGGGCTGACAAGCAAGTCTTGGTCAGTTTTCCAAAGAAATGTTCAGATAGGTGCACTCTTAAGGCTTGAATATGCAAAAACTCAAACAACTGAGTCACACAGTAAAACACCTTCTCATTCAAAGGCTTTTCCTTTGTTCAGTATTTGGACATTGTAGAAGAAAACTGATGACATCAAACTATCAAATTACCTTGATGGAATCAGTGACAAAAAAGTGAACAAAATATGTTTCATACTTTAGATTCTTCGCCTTGATGACAGCTTTGGACACTAAGCAGCGTCATGAGATTGTCATTGGGAATAGTTTTTGATTAACAGGTGAGTCTACTTAATACGTTGGGTTGTATCACGGTGGTGTTTGGTGTACAGCAAACAGTCCTATTCATCTACTGTACCAACTTATCATATAGCAAGAACTGCTCTACTAAGTAAAAAGAAGCCAAAGTGTTGCATTACTTGAAGACATGAAGGTCAGTCGGTTTAGACGATTTCAAGAGCTTTGAAAGTTTCAAGTTCTGCTTCAAAAACAATCAGACACTGCGATGAAACTGACTTTCATGAGGACCGCTGCAGGAAAAGACCAAGAGTTCTGTCTGCCGGAGGAATAGTTTGTTAAAGTTTGCCAGACGCAGAAAGCAGCAGATACATCTCAGCATCAACTGTTGGAAGGAGACAGTGTGAATAAAATCCTTCATGGTGGAAGTGCTGCATGAGGACCAATAAGAAGAAGGAAGCTGATTGGGCCAAGAACCAGAAGGAACGGACCCTAGATCAGTGGAAATCTGAGCTTTGATCTGACTACTTTAAATCTGCGATTTTTTGGTTCCAGCCACTGTTTCTTTGTGAAATGCAGAGAAGGTGAACAGATGGTATCTGCATGATGGGGCACCCAACAGGGAACATGGGGGAGGAGGGAGTACGATGGTGTGGGGAGGCTTTGATGGTGACACCATTGGCGAGCGATTCAGAATTCAAGGCAATACTTAACCAGCATGGGTACCACAACATTCTGCAGCAGCACGCCATCCAATTTACTCTGAGCTTAGTTGGAACCATCATTTGTTTGTTTTTTTTAAAAAAATAGGACATTGAGCCAAAAACACCTCCCGACTCTGTGCGGACTGTTTGACCAAGAAGCAAAGGCATGCAGATGACCTGGCTTCTACAATCATGAAACTCAGCCGAGATGATTTGGAATGAAATTGGACTGCAGAGCGACGGAGAAACAGCCAACAAGTGCTCAGATATGTGGGAATTCCATCAAGCATTCATTAACTCCTTCAAGCATGACGACCTCACGTGTTGGAAAGATGAAGAGCGACTATTACAGCACAGTGGATCACTTTGTAGAATTACTTTTAAATCCCTTCACTTTCAAGTCAAGTCAGATGAATTATGGAACTATGACACAACGCAATGTTTTACTGCTGTTTGCATCAGCAGTGTATGGACCTTGCTGATGTACTCCCATGGCTGACATTTCTGTCATGCGAGTGGCTCTTGATATGGATTGAGAACCGTAGTATTACTGATCCATGTGCTATGCTGTACAATAAAAATCTAATTTCTCAAAAACAATGTCGGTTACTGTCTTTTAAATCTTTTAAATGCTAAAGCTTTTGGTGTTCAAAACTAAACTTAAAAAAAAATGTGTGTCCAGTTTAGCTATTGTATGATAGAAAACCTTTTCAGTTTTGCCAACTACCTTTGATTGTTGGCTTCAGGACGTAACAACAATGTCAAGACTGCTTTGATGCCCCTTAAAATTTTAAAGGACCGTTCATTTGAAGCGTTCATCAATCTTACAAAGCCAGTCAACAATGGCAAGACAGGTTGGAACAGCAGGAATGAATGAGGAGCTGACAGACAAACTGTTCACACCCGCTGTATCTCATCCTCAAGACCGTCTGAGGTTCCACCAAAATTGAAACGTCAATCATGTGATAGAAATTCCCAAGTGCTCTTCCAAAGACCTACTGATTGCGCTGGTGCGACAGGACGGGAACAAATCTGTGACGGTTCAAATGCGGTCACTTTTTGTTAACGCTAATTTGGATCTACTCTAAAATCATCACCGAGAAGAGTTTCCAGGAGCGTCGCTATCAACGATGCCTCACAAAACTTTCTTGAATTGACTTCATCATTGTGCTCAAGGCTGCCAAGTGTTGGAGGCACGGGAACGCTAATCTAATTTTGTCCGGCAAACTCGATAGAACCTTGTTGGCAAACTAATCAGGCATCTGTTGAATTTCATTGATCTCTGAAAACAATTGACTGCTTCTTGGCTGGAAAAGCAACGACTGCAGCACACATTGATGCCTCCAGGTGCTCCATCACGTCAGTCACACTGTGGATTCTTATCTGTCCGAAAACGGAGACCTTTATTTATTTTTTTTACTGCACAGCATGTAATAATGACTGATTTAAGGCTATTCATTTTACCACAAATCTGTCCAAAACACTTTAGCATACGATCATGACAATACTGGACCATGTGGTTTCCATTGACCTGCAGATGGACGGGGATGATTGCTGTTTAAATACTAGTTTGTCTCAATAATAACTGCTAATTCCGTTTCATTGCTGCTCGTTTGAAAGGAGAGGACAGCTCCTTTAAAGTGGCCTTATATGCCTCCTTTAATCATCCTTATTGTTGCCACTATGAGCTTTTCATCATCTGAACTATTACTGGAAACGGAGCACAAAGCTTTTCTCCCATTGTTTCTCTCTTCCTTTTCAGTTTCTGGACCTCGCTGGTCTTTTCCACCCGCTGTGTGTGTCCAAAAAAAGACTTTATAGTCGCTTTCCAAATAATGATTCTCAGACGCAATTTCCTGTCTCACAGCACAGATAAATCAGCTGAACTGAATATTTGTTTAAATTTCCATCTCCACCTCCCATGGAATACATATTGCATGAGGCCAAACATACAATTTGTTGTTTGGATGCATTTTGTGTATTTTTCTACCTTGATGCAGCCCCTTTTTTTGTAAAAACTGACAAACACAATTAAGCTGTTCAGTGCCTGAAGGTGCAAAGAATCCATGGTAAGAGTTAAAGATTTGTTTTATTGAGTATCTGGAGTTACACAGTTACAATTAGAAATCAACATCCTTATCACACACACACACGAATGAGGAAAACACATTATCTCTAACTCCAGCTGCCCATAGTATACAGTGATGATGGATGACCTGAATAGCACCACTGATCAGCCATAACATTAAAACCACTCACAGGTGAAATGACTTCCATTGATCATCTTGTTGCGATGCACTGTCCTGCTGGGAAACCTTAGATCCTGGCGCTCAAGTGGCGTTGCCCAGCAGAACAATGCGCCCGGTCATGCCGCAAAAATGACTGGATCGAGAAGCCCGACGTAGAGCTCAAGGCTTTGATCCGTCCACTAAAAATCCCCAGTTTTCAATCTGAGCGAGCATCCGTGAGGCGTGTCGGTACAAGTCTGAACTATGGAGTCCCTGTCCAGGTGCCACACATCAAAGAACAGCTGTTTTGGCATCTTACCCTAACCATGACCCTACACGATAGTAGGCGGGTAGATCCATCCATCCATTTTCTATACACCACTTAATCCTCACTAGGGTCGTGGGGGGCTGGACTCTATCCCAGCTGACTCAGGGTGAAGACAGGGGACACCCTGGACAGGTCACCAGTCTATCACAGGGCTACACTTAGAGACAGACAACCAAGCACACTCACATTCACACCTACAGACAATTTAGAATCACCAATTAACCTCAACATGTTTTTGGACCTTGTGGGAGGAAGCCGGAGAACCCAAAGAGAACCCACGCTGCACGGGGAGAACATGCAAACTACACGCAGAAAGATTCCGGTGCCCCCACCGGGATGCTAACCGGCGACCTTCTTGCTGCGAGGCAACAGTGGTAGCGGGTAGTTCCATGAGAGTTAAAAAAAAATAAAAAATGCACCACACAAGTGCAGATTTGGTATTTTTTTCACCATGTTTTCACCAATAATGTGTAAATCAAACTGCCATAGTGTTTTCTAAAGTATTTGTCATTAATACTTTAGTCTATTTGTGTCCAATTTATGCATGTCATGTGACATGAGGTTCTGTCTGCTGACAGTTTGAGGGTTTTTCTTTTTTTTCATCATGTTTACATGATGATGAATTTCACATGAATGACCTGGTGCCAGAAAGACTCATTAGATCACCCCAACCAGTTAAGGCAGATGGCCATCCTCATCTCCTCATCTCACAGGTTGAGTTTTCTTCCTATTGAGGTGATTCTTTCTTTTTTCTTTCCACTGCTGCCAAGTGCTTTTTGAAGGCAATCACTGGCTTTATTAGGTTTGTCCATATAATCCAACACTGTAAGTACTTGACCTCACTATGTGAAGTGTCCTGAGATTACTTATGTTGTGAACTAGTACTGTATTAATGATACTGAATAGAAGTGAACAAAATGTCACATGTGCAAAACCAGTAAGGTCATTAGGTCAGTGACTGGATCTGCTGTATTTTCCACACCACGTCTTTAGCAGCGCTCTACTGTAAGTACTGTAGCCGTAGTTTATAGACAAGGTTACAAACAATAGACCGTTCCAATTGCTTGTGTATCCATGTGGTGAAGACGGACGACACCCACCAGGCACTTTCTCACACCGCCGACACACAGAGGCAGGGGTTTCGCGTGAATGATAATGGTCTCTCGTTACATTGTGTCTAACACCAATAGGTAATTTCGTTCCTCCCAGTGCTACGGCTAGATTCCATTACAAGAAAAAACGCAAAGCCATTGCGCTTGAAGGTTAACGACGAATGGGCTCTATCAAAACCCCTAAATGAAACTTTCATTTACCTGCTCAAGTGACCCTGCACATTTGGCAACATGGTGTGAGTTCATTTAAGAGACGGCGCTATATATATATTCCATATGCACACTTTGTTACCGCACAATCTCATCTTTGTACGTCTGAGTTATGGACATAAGGACATAAAGATACACGATAATAGATGCTGCTTACCAGTACATAAAATCTGAAGTGACTACCTCACACGCTGTTTACCTGCAGCGCGTGCTTCTGGGTGTGAATGTTGTTTTGTCTGTGAGGATGTGAAGTGTGAAGATAACTAAAAGGTTATCACGCCGCCCGATGACTCCGGGGACAAAAGCGACACGATCGGTCAATAAAAACAATTCTCTTGTCTATATGCACTTTGATGTTTCGCCCAGAATATAATTATTGAAGCTTCATCTCAGATCACCAGGACCATCTGGAATGATATAAATATACATATGCATAGGTATATGACTCATGTCCCTGGAACAGGCAGGTTGGAGAACTCCGATTATGATAAAGGCCTTCCTGCTTAATGATGTGACATCCTTGCATCGAGGGAATATCTGTCGTAGCTGTCCATTACTCTGCTCCTCTCGAAAGCTGCATGCTCCACCATCAACAACACCACCACCACATCCAGGAAGAAGAGTGGAGAGGAAGTTGACAGGCAGAGGTGTCTGAGTTTTTAATGGCCATCACCTGTTCAGTGTTGACAAGTTACATTGCCCCTCCCTACGCTCTCACAGGTCAGTCCTACCACTGGCCAAAATCCATTTTACTTTCTGGATATATAGATAGTCTACGTTCTGTTTTTGCTATTATGTACAGTGATTTGTGTCTGAAGGGATTGTTTGCAATCTACTCAAAACTTTACAGCTGAATTAATTTAAATTCTCTTGACCTAGTTACAGCGCGGTGCAGTAATATGCCTCCAAGAAGCTTTGACATACAGTTCTCCACTCTGTCTGTGAACTGGTCTTCTTCATATCAGACCATCAGCAAAACTGCATTTGGTGCATGTTGCAGTGGGATGTATTGTTGCTTTGTTTTGATGGTAATTCCCTGAAACACTTTCAAATTCTGCTTGGAATGATTCTTATTCATACATCCATCCATTATCTATACACCACTTAAGCATCACTAGGGTTGCAGGGGGCTGGAGACAGAAAACCAAGCACACTCACATTCACACCTACGGACAATTTAGAATCACCAATTAACCTCAACAGGAGAGAACCCACGCTGCACGGGGAGAACATGCAAACTCCACACAGAAAGATCCAGGGCTGAGATTCCAACCCAGGACCTTTGAGCTGTGAGGTAACCATGGTAACCACTGCTTCACCATGCCAGTTTATTATTAATATTATTATTTTTTTGGCCTTTGTGCCTTTATTGGATAGTGTTAGTGAAAGCGAGACAGGAAAGTGGGGGAGAAGAATGGGAGAAGGCCCTATAGGGAAAGGGCCATGAGTGGGATTCGAACTCATCACCTCCACATCGGGACTGTAGCCCTATACATGGGACACCAGCTCAACCAGGTGAGATATAGCGGCGCCCCCACCCTGCTTTATTATCGTCTGAAAAGCAGTGAGCATTACAAAATTAGGTTCTTATCTTTTGAAAGTTAAAATGACCTTTGTGTTTTCTTACAGTTTGCCAGTTACAACAAATGGAGATAAAACTAGGCCCCTGCCGTTAAATTATCAAAAACAGGCCTTTGCGCTTGTGTTTTTGAAAAGAGGTGGCAATAATGATACGCTACACAACCGCGATGACACCAACCTCCGCACAGCAGGGAGCGACGGCAACTCCAGCGAGCGATGGCCGAGGCTGCGGCAGCAGAACGAGGAGCAGGTGACGGTGTTAATTTGTTAGCTCTTCGCAGAAACGCTGCTCAAACAATCGGCTTTTCAAGACACAACGAATGGGAATTAACAATCATCCTCCCCGTGACAGAGAACAGAGAGCAGTATTATCTAACACCCAACAATAATCACAATGGATAAGAGATGAATCGAAGCATTACAGGCAGTGTTACAGTTTCATGCCGTCACCATCTATCTGTACACACAATTACAAGACTAGAAGAAGATAAACATGCTGGTCTACTTTGATTATAGGAGCAAAGAGGAGTTATTCACCCTAAATCAATCACAGCATATCCAGAATGTCCATACGAGATGAGCTCAAGCAGCAGCTCCGGGCTCTGGAGGTATCATATATCTACCAATACTTTACATTTCCTCAGAAGTATTATTTTCCTTGTGCTTCAAACTTTAAATATAATTGTGCCACCTCATACTTAATTGAGCACCCCGAGCACGAACACACCTGTTTTTGTTGACATGCATGATTTTATATCATGGAGCTTTTTATAGTTACTCCGTATATAACAGTCTGAATTTTAATTAATTCCCAAGCCGACTCTCTGAAAGTTGCTGTTAAATCTTTTTTTTTTTTTTGCATACTTTCTATATATTCTGGGCAAAAGGATTTTCTCTTATCTTCCATGGGTGGTTTTCTTTTTCTGAAATAGAGCTGGATTCCACTTACTCACTGTTTGTGAGCTGCTCCACCGGTTTTCCTCGGCGAACGTAATTGCATCCCCTGGAAGTTTACTCAAGCGCAGTTTGCCTACATCAAGCCTTTTGATGACTCTGTGAACTCTCTCCATATTCAGCTGAACTTAAACTCAACTCTGCGTCATCCCGTGCAACGATAACAGGACCTTCCACTCTCCACACCGTCTTATCCCGCCGAGTTTATCCTAATTCTCGCTTAAGATAACGTCTGCCTTGCTCATATGCTGCTTCGTAGCTTCCAGTGGCGGAGTCACTCAGGCGGAAATACCAGCCAAATAGGTAGATCTAGCACTGTGCTCTTCCAATCTTTAATCTCAGTGCTCAGTTTGTGGATGCCTCCGGCAGGCCTCTGCTCTCCAAAGAGATTATGAATCAGCAGTCGTACGTTTGATGACACAAGTAATACAGAACTCACTACAGGCAAACTGTGTTTATAATAACTGCTAAAGTGCAGGGAATCGTCTTTTAACTTTGAGCCTATGAATTTTATGATGCAATCTTGATTTTCAAATGACCTTGGAACGCATCGTGATCTCGTGCGTCACCCGCAAACCTCGCTGCTGTGTGTAGGTGAGTTACTGCACAGACAATTTAAACCTTAAATGCTTGAGTGAAGTATTAAAATTCCAGACGCGCAGCTCGGCATTACTCAGATCAACTTAAAGACCTGCCAGAGGCCCTGTCAGAAATACTCTGCACACAAATAGAAACGCAGCTAACAGAGTAGTCAAACGTGAAGCTATGCTTTGCTGTTTTCTTTTCTTTTTTTTCTCCATCCAATAAATAACATTGATGCTTTTGTGAGACCAGAGTTTGAATGAGCTCTGATCCGCAATCACCTTTTTATAAATGAATTTTGTTGTTGCAGCAAAATTGAAATGTGTAGAAGGATATATTGAAACCTGATTGTATTCATTCTCTGACAGGAATGCATTACATGACATAGCGTGATAAATTGAGCTTATTAGCTTGCTAATGTTCGTATTTACATCAAGGTCCCACTGTGCCTTGGTGCTGCCTCGTGGAGCTTTTATCATCCTTTAAACCGAGAATCATTTTACGTACGCCAATATTGGAAACCAAATGAAACAGCAAAAATATATTCTAAAAATTCCTCGTAGTCATGATTTTCTTTGGTTATCTTTGACAAAGCAGTTTCTAAAGTAGTTTGCGACATTTTTAAATGCAGATTTATTTATTTTTGTACTTCATCCAGCCCTATTGCAGAAATCCCTTCCGTTAACCAGGCATTGTGCGTTTTGCTGTAAGTGACTCTCAGATAAAATCTCAGGCCCAGTTGAACACTTGCAGCCGGATGGAAAGTAAAACAGTACGATAAACACGCCAGTTCAATTGTATTTGGAATCTAAAAGCACACTAAAAATTTTCAAAAACACTTGAAAATCTCATGTGTTTTCCTTGTTTTGTCCCTCTCCAGTCATTGATTTAACCTAAAATCTCATCTCTGTGCGTCAGTCTTACATATTTAGATGCATATTATTCCCTCCCCACCAAGCATGGATCTGTGTATCTCTCTCCACCATGGACTGTGTATAAAAGATGGAAGTAGCCACCATGACCACTACTGTTCTTGTCATTTAGCAGGCAGCATCTTGATCTTTCCATGAGGACTATTATACGGCCATGTGGGTAACAACCTGTCAATCACAAGGTAGCCCCGCCCCAAAATACACTTCATTGTCTATTTTTCTCCAAATAGGGCAATAATTTACAAAATGAGCTTCATATTTTGCTTAAAAGTCTTAAAAATAAAGATTTAGACCAGAAAATAGCTTTAAAAAAGTTTATTGAGGTTACAGCTCAACATAGAAGCAGAGTCGATTTCTTGTAGACTTCAATTCTTTTTGCAACCAGAGAGGTCGCCCTCTGCTGGCCAGAGGGCTGCTACACTTTTCAGACCCAGAGGCGAATGCCATCTGTTATAGTCGACTCTCTCCATCACCCCACCAGCCGCACCTGTTGGAACCCATACTGAAGACAAATAATGAAACAGAACGCCCCATCTCACAGGTTGACAGCATTGGTTTCTTTGGTTTGTTACGTATGAAACCCATCCATCCATTATCTATACACCGCTTAATCCTCACTAGGGTCGTGGGGGGCTGGAGTCTATCCCAGCTGACTCAGCAATCACCAATTAACCTCAGCATGTTTTTGGACTGTGTGGGAGGAAGCCAGAGAACCCTCAGAGAACCCACACTGCACAGGGAGAACATGGAGACTCCACGCAGAAAGATCCTGGGTGTCCTTACTGGCGATCTTCTTGGTGCAATGGTGCTAACCACTGATCCACCTTGCAACCCCGTTTGAAACCCCTGAAGTCTAAATCCACGTTTCTGAGACTGTCATTGGTACACCGCAGCTTTAGGGTGGACATGCTCAGAAATAGGACTGCTTATTTCACGTCTGGACACGTTTAATAGGTAAAAACATGGATTTTCACCAGAGAGCGTCTTCAGTAATTTAGTAATAGTTTTTAATAAATACTGACAATTAAACAGTTCTTGGCCTTTTGCTTAGTTTTCTAATGTGGTGCCAAAAAAAACAGATTATAAAAGACCTGAAATGCAAATTATAAAACCTTATTTATTCATTTGTTTGTTTAATAAATTATTTTCCATATTCATACAAGTGGGTTAGCTTTTTAGGGACCTTAACTGTAGCCAAACAGAATCCCTTCTCATCTGCCGCTTGCCTCATTTATTTTTTTTTTGCTACGCAGTTATAAAACGAGAATATAAACAAACCATATTCCCCGCATGGGAGGTCAATCCCGCTCTCTCAAACTGCCGAAGCAAAGTTCAACCAGATTGAAGCAAAGCGTAGGAGGCGAGTTAATTCACAACGGGAGCTGAGTTTTGGTCTGATTGCACCGTGTTATTAGTGTCACTAACCCTGACTGAGCTCAAGAGAAAAACAAGGGGAGGACATCTCTCCCCAAATTTTTATTTTTTATTTTTTCACTTCAGATGCACCAAAAAAAAAAAAATCAATTTCCAAAAGCTAACACAAGCCCTTCAGTAAAGTCAATAACCTGGGTCTGCCTGTTTTACATAACTAATCGAGCAGTGTTGAAGTGAGTCATTGGATGCTGAAACCTCATTATCCAGCCTGACGACCTTGGCACATGTGCTGAATTGGAAAGTAATGGCTCTTAAACACCGCGAGCACCGCAAGACAGACCTTTTCTGATGTGGTTTTGAGACTGTCCGAAAAAAAATAAAAAAATCCATCCTGTATCCCTGCAATTGTCTTTCATCTCAGAGGAGGAGAATGTGGGCAGAGGAAGTCTTTACTTGAAAACTATCACAATGTGTGCCATTAGAGGCTGGTAGATGGAGGTCCAAGCTCTCCCAGACAACACATTTTAGCAAAACTTCATTTTAAGTGATTTCACATGGGGAGCCCAAACAACCAGCTCCTACCCCAATACATCCTCGATACACATTATTTCACTTCCATGGTGATCATTAATGCCATCATGGAGGGATTCATCCCTCTGGGGACCATGAATGTCTGTTCAAATTTCAGTTTAATGCGTTTCTGTCGGGACGTTATCATCCAGTCCGGCCAAACATGATTCAAACGGGTTCATTCATGCAAACTGAAGCAAATCAGTATGTGACAGAGGCTGAACTGAACGACACACATGCTGCCGTGAAATGTTCTGCGTTCTTTGATTCATCCTCAGAATGCTGTTGGTATCACAGAGACATAATTCTGCGGCGATGGAAATGCGCCGCTGCCTGCTGTGAAGTGTAGATATGCTAATGTAGCATGATGTGTTACAGGAAAATAAAGTTAAGACATGAAAGTTGATAATATAAAGATTAGCTTTATCCTTGACACGCCGCCTAACAACCATAAACATCTTTTCTAATGTTTCTGTCGTCATTCTGTAATAGTGAGAAATACTAAAAGTGGAGCCGCTGCAGAGGGTTAATGGACAATTTCAATGGAGAATAAAAATAAAATTAAAAAAAACAAAAAAAGTTCTGCGAAACCAGAATGTCAGCTTTTCATATTTGATTTGCCATTGAGAGAATTGATAGAAAATCATATTTGACTTGCAGCAGAGCCGCATCTATTTGAATCCAAATGCTGGTTATCTCTGCTTTGAATGAAGCCATAGGGACCGAACATGACTTGAGCAAAATGAGGAGTGATCTTTGGGCAGACATGAAACCTGAGCTAAAAAGGTACAGGTTGAAAGAGGAGCTTTTTAGGCCCAGGGTGAAGAGCTTGGCAGCTGTGCGCTCCATCAGTGCCAGCCTTCAATGCAAAGGGACACGGATTTGGCATGCTTCACAGAGTTTTAGAGAGGGAGCACTAGAGCCAGAGCACCAAAGTAGGTGAGGGAGTTTTTCATTCTGTCAGATGATTGAGAATAGACAATTTCACCATGTATAAACGAGGTGCAAATGAACAGCTTTTTTTTTCATATTTGACATATTTGCAGATATTCTCCGTCTCCATGTGTAGAATATTTTGTTTTATCTTTCGTTGTGCTGCCACAAAAGGTATGAAGTTTGACTTCAAACTACGGCGTGATCCGACAAATTAATTACACTCATAATGTGCTCACTGGGGAAATTTGTTCGACTCAATATATCCATTTGGCAGATTAAACAGGGCGAAAGCGTCTTCCGTTTGTTCACACCTTTCTTCTGTTGTTTATAGATGGTGGCTTTAAATCAAATGTTTATGGTTATACTGTGAAGACGCTTAATGGACATTGTTGTACTTTTTGTTAAGTAAAGCAAAGAACTGAATAAAGACAATACGTAGATTTTATTGTATAATGATGCAGAGAAAACAGATTATAAGAAACAGAAATAAAACTCAAATGAAAACTCTCTGTGCAGCTCTATCTAAGAATCAAACACACTAATATTTTGTTTTTAATCTTTTGTTACTGGCTGAGTGGAGCTTTGCTGAAAAGTACATCATGTGTAATGCCCTTTTTTTGTTTTTTTTTTATTTCACAGAAGACATTTGGACCACAGTTGCAGCCACAGTAGGACAGGAACAGGTGTAAATACTCAAATTAATGATGGCTGAATTTCACATTTGGCTCGGCGTTGCACTGTGGAGGTGGAGAGTGCAAAGTCAGCACGGCCCACAGAGCCACAAAAACCACATTCACGGCAAATACACCGGATTGAAATAAACCGGAACGGCCCTTTAATTTTATTAGTAACACCTGCACTTCTCCTGACATGACAAGTAAAAAGGCTTAACGGCACATTTTTTGGACTTGTAGGAGCAGCAAAAGCACATTTTTTGGACTTTTCATTGCAGGAAAATCATTGATGTAAAGGAAGAAACATTAAGAATGAGAACGTGACGTTTAATTTAGTTGCAATCTGACTGACTTCCTGCAATACACAGGCTGGGCTTGTTCTGCAGTGACAAGTCAAAATGAAAAGGTGAGTAGTGTTATGCTCAGCTCGTTGAAGAGCATAACAAAGAAGGGAGGTTGACCCAGGAACAGCTTTTAAAATAAATGAGTAATTTATTGAAAACATTCAACAAAGGAAAACTAATGATAAGGTCGACAAACCCAGGCTAAACTCAAAACAACCAAACCAAACCAAACCAAACCAAACCAAGAGAGACCTGAAAGCCTTCCAGGAGGGAGAAAGAGAGAGCCATCTTGGATTCACCCAGCTTTTAAAGGCACAAAACAGGTGAGGCCAATCCTTTTAATGAAGTGGGAGGGGCAGGTCGTCCAGACTGGGAAAAGGGAAGCAGAGTCAGGAAAACACACTGACAAGGCCGACTGTGGCCGTCACAGTAGAAAGCAGAAAAGATCTACGTTAGCAGCTGCAACCATGCCAACAGGATGGAGCTCTGTTCTGTAAATGTAAACACAAATGTTTTAGATTAAAATGGGCACACCAGCAAAATAAAGTGGTTGGTTAAAGTCATGACTTACCTATGAACCAAAATTAAAGAGATGAAAACAAGTTTATTATGAATGGTAGTTATGCAGGCCATTACAATACCAATGCACACATTTGACATGTT
>NW_007578367.1:229214-232863 GCF_000690725.1 Stegastes partitus
AATATCAATGTATTAACCCACAGCTAGTTAACCAAGATGGCATTCCCTTCAGTCATTCACCCCCAGAGTCCTGTCACTTCTTAAAGTGTAAAACTAAAGTGTAAAGCTACTTCATAGGAGAGTTTTTCTTTGTTTAAACATACCACAGAGGCATTAATACATAAGAGTAACGCTAACGATAAAACATGTCGCTGTATTTCCACTCATGCATGTGTGCTGTTAGGGCAAACACCAACCCTAGCAGACGTGCACTCAGCAGATCTTCCATGTGATGTGTAAACAAAGTGCTGCGTGCTGCAGGCCTGATATTCCAACTCCTGGGATTTGGCTATTGTACTCCCTCCCAGCTCCCCGCTGAGAGCAGGCACAGTGATTCAGTGTGAGCTCTCATCTCTGGAGACTCCAAGTGTACAGACTGTGGGGCTACAGAGCGACACTAACGCTTAAACAGTGTGGATAGCTTTTTCTGTGGCGGGCACGAAGCTTTGGATGGTAAAAAAAAAAAAAACAAGGACGAATGACGGATTTGTATTTATTTTCATCATACAATTAAACACGAGAAGAAGAAAGAATGCGCTCGGTGTCAGTGAATTATTAGTGGATGCTCTTGGATCTGCGCAAATGGGTCATCGCGGAGCGTCTCGGTATATTCGCGCTATCTCTTTGTTCAAGGCCTGGATCTCTGGCAGCAGACACAGCATGGCCCTCTGCCTATGCTTTTGACTCTCATTTGTGCCGGGGCAGATAGCAACTGAAGCAGCAGGATTTTTGCACCGTGCGGTTCAACTGCCAGGATGTTTCCCATCGAATAGTTGCTCCTTCAGACCTCAGCGAGCTGCTACACACACTAACTTTTTATTTTTTATTTAATCACAAAGTAATTTATCTTATGGAGTCGGATGCTGTCCCACTGGAACAGGTTATGCTCCATCACTGCACTTTAAGTAACAAGCTTTCTCCCATCAGGGAAACTATGATATCATAGCAAAACGATTAGAAATGCCTACCTGAAACTACAGGTTTGATGGAAAAGAAATATATATATTCCCTTAAGGAAATTATAGTGATAAGAGGTTTGGGGGGGAAAAAAAATGCATCCAATATACCATGCTATCACCTAGAAGATAATGACTGAGAACCTCATCAGTTCTGCCACATCCATATCTCCCCTGCCAGACTGCAAGATAACTATATTTCCTAACGAATCCCTCATGCCATGTATTTCACTCTAAATCCTCCTTTACGGTTTTCAGTTTTCTCCTGCAATGGTCAAATTGAAATCTTACACTGGAGATATAACCGGGGTGACTTTAGGAACTGTCCAAAGTGCAAATAGCCTGTACCTTCACTTTTCACCAGCTTTATATCGGAGCTGTTTTTCATCCGGCGGAAAGAAAGGACATTTCAAAGCAAAGGAAAACTACAGCGCTTGGAAGGCATAAGGGAGGGGAAATAAATAAAATAAAAAAATCAGCATCAAAGGCAGGATCAGTCAAAATTTAAGAAAATAATGAAAAGGTAAACAAGTATCGGCATTAAAATGTGCATATCAAAGTATCATTGGTCAAAGAACCGGCTGCTGTGAAACTCTTCAAAAGTGAAATTTCTTTTCAGACTCTTTTTCTCAGATGATTATACAGTGTGTGTGCATTCCTCATTGTACCACAGCGTCTCACTTGAAAGAGAATCCAAACACACTCTATCCCTCTGCTTTGTGCATTTCATCTTAAAGTACTACCCTCGTATAAGACTTGCCTTTTAGCACTAAAAGATAGATTGTCACCTGAGAGTCTGAAAGTGCAGTAAAATAAAAGAATGCCCCGTTAAAGGCATTCTAAGGAAAAAAAAAAAAAAGGTGGGGGGGAAAAAAAAAGCTTGAAGAAGTCAAAGGAGGAAATTGCAGTGATCAAAGGCACAGTGGCGAGACATATTGGAAGGGTTGTCTGGACTTTGGATGCTTTTATAGTTATGTTCACCTTCCTACCGAGCTCTTTACGGAGGCTGAATCTCTTTGTCGCTGGTGACTCTAAGTTCATCTCTATAGAGCTGAATTTGTCCGCCGGTGACCGTCGTCACCCCTGTTTGTGCTGCTTTTAGTGCCTCAGACTCCCCCCGTCAGGTCAAGCCGAGCCAGGAGCTCACACGGAATCACAAACTAATTGCTTTATCTGAGCCTTTTGTCTAAAGGGTCAGAAATTGAGTTTGCTTGTAGGGCGAGAGAGGGAATTATAAATTGAAAAGGATAGGGGAAGAAAAATTCAATTTGTGCACAAGCCTTGTCAGAACCGCTTACTTGCGTGGCTGTTAGGTGTCCAGATTAGAAGAGGGAAAGAAAGGGAGATAACAGCATTACAGCGAGAACAAACACTCTTGTCTAAAGGGCTGGGCGAGGAGTCTAATCTAATACCTGACACGGACATGTCCGAACAGCGCCGAGCTGCTTCTGTCAGAAACTGATGTTAACGCCGGTCGCTTCACCTGCCACAAAGTCACTGACAGCCAGCTTCATATCTGCACACAGAACAAAAAATCATCATGGGAGGGGGGGAAAAAATGACAATTCAAACTGTCAATTCCTTGTGAGCAGACACGACCCGCTCCAAAAAAAAAGACGTCTTCAATGGCATGAAATTCAAGTTTTTTGTTTTTTTCTCTGTTTACAGGATCCATGCAGAACAAGTGCCTGGAAGCCGGAGCTACAAATAATGCATCGTGCAACATGTCACGCAGTTTGTAGTCATTTTTCACCTTCCAGCTGAAAACATCAGACAAGTACTAGATCATTAATATACCCCACAGATTGTTTTTTGGATGATGAAACAGCGAAGCCACACCACAT
Source organism: Stegastes partitus (assembly GCF_000690725.1). Taxonomy (NCBI): domain Eukaryota; kingdom Metazoa; phylum Chordata; class Actinopteri; family Pomacentridae; genus Stegastes; species Stegastes partitus. The sequence continues at coordinate 232,054 of NW_007578367.1, forward strand.
TCCTGCCCGACTCTGGCTGAGAGGAGCGATGACATGCTGCTGCTGCTGCTGCTGCTGCTGCCTGGTGCTGTGGCTCAGAGCTGCACAATAGAGACGCAGAGACTCATTATGATGGAAACTACATTTAAGCTTTGCAAATTCAAACATGTGTTTTATTGATGGCTTCATTTCCGATTGTAAAATAAATGTCTGTGCAGTTATAGTCACACTTATAGTTGAGGAATGGAGTGCAGTAACTCTCGTATACGCCAGTTAAGGAAGGCAACATTAACTGCCGCCACCTTGACTGGATTGTCAAAGAAGGTGTTGCATTGCATTGTTGGTAATGTAGCACCAGGTTTAGTCAAGAAATAAGGATGTAGAAGAGGATATCTTTGGGCCTGTTGCATTCAGAAAACCTGTACATTGTTTAAACAGGCTTGACTGTATGTACTACTTTAAAGATTAAGTAACAGCAAACAACTTGATAGCTTAGCTTAGCATTAAGACTGGAAACTGGTGGAAGCAGCTAGCCTGTCTGCAACAGCACCTCTTTATGTGCCCATGTTTCCACAGAGACCTGCAAGGCTTAGCATGACACAAATTTCATCGTCTCCTGAAGTCCGTGAGGCCCCGCTGACCCCTCTGCAGACATCCACGTGCAACCTAAAATCCAACATGAATAGAACGTGTCTGCTGTCCACGTTCAAAGCCTGCATTGGCTGGTCAATGGGGACGCACTAATCCTGAACGGGCTTTTTAATCTCACTAATATTAAATCCTCAATTGTTCAATCTGTTCCAAATTGTAAAAACATCAAATCGTGGTTTT
>NW_007578367.1:233564-240527 GCF_000690725.1 Stegastes partitus
ACAAATAACTAGTGAGCTTTTGTGAGCTGTTTTTACCTGTTTCTCATCATTAAGCTAAACTAACCGCGTCCTTCATATGAAAGGCAGATTCATGACTTCTCATGTCTGTAAAAAGCCTTTCTGAAAACGTCGAACCATTAAGTAACCACTAAAAGACTGTCCTCAGAAACATTGGGGTAAAATCTATGCAACACCTTGATGGGATGTCTGTAAATCCTTTCATAGGTCTTTGTCAGTGTGCGATTTGAGGAGGGACCCCACATCAACAAAATCACTACCAGACGTGGGAAGTCGGCCTTTTAAAAAAAAAAACGACTCCAGACATCAACAAATTTATCCGCGGACAATAATTCACAAAAAGCGTCATTATTCAACGTGCTGACATGCCCTGCTGGTGAGCAGCGGCCTGCATGGGCGGATGAAGTAGAAGAAAGATTGAACAGTATATAAAGCACTGTTTTCTGAGTAGCCTCAGTCCATGGAATATTGTGAGCACAACGGTTCTGATTTAAAACTGTGTGTAAAGGGATATTGGCCCATTCTTCAAAAAAAAAAAAAAAACCCACAAGCCCTCCGGTGTCTCTGTAGAATGAAAGAGGTAGAAACCTCGCCTCCCCCGCCACGCTGCTCGAAATTTCAAGATGCATTCGGTGAAAGTTCCCTCATTAGATTTTGTTGCTCTCTTCTTGCTCAAAAAAAGGGGGAAGCAAAGCCGACGGAAGGGCAACAAGTAAAGTCTGAGTCAAAACTTAAACTACTAAAAACCATCTTTAATAAATGTTACCAACATTATCAAGAACATACAAAGAAATAAAAACTATATAACTAAAAATCTAACGCTGGTCCACCCAAAATAAATCCTCTGGATCCAGATTAGATTCAGCAGTGATAACAGTCCATAACAGAGCATCATGCTACGATACGCTGGTTAAACAGGCTGCTGAATTATACCTGTACAGTAGAACCTCTACATATGAATTTAATTCGCTCCTGAATTTACGCCGTATGTTCAAATTATCGTATGTTGGATCAAATATTCCCATAAGAATACACTGTAATCCATTTAATTCGTTCCACAGCCAAAAAAATCCTACGATAATTCCTTAATCAGATAATTACACATAGCAATGAAACAGTTGCATTATATAAGAGAGATGTAAAAAGAAATAAATTGCAAAAAAATAATCAATGAAAAAGGGTTTTTATTGTCACTTTACCTTAGAGGCGAACGGAGGTGTAGGCTTGGCGACTATACGGACACTACGTGAACTTTAAAATAACTTGTTTTTTTTATTTTATTTTTTAATATTTTCTTTTTCGATGATGGTCGAGATCGTAGACATGTTCCGGCCATGTTGTGTGGCCAGATCACTCACACCACGCTCATGTTTTGCAATGATTTCCTGCTTCGTTTCTATGGAAAGCATTACCTTCTTCCTTTTTTTCACCACTACTACCACTTGCACTCACCTTCTTGGGACCCATGATTATAAAATAAAGAAGGAAATGTGAAAAAAGAAAGTTAATAAGCACTGTTAAGCACTGTCCGAATACGGGATAAACGCACGATGCGCGGGAGATGCGAGAACTGATGGATGCTGCACACGGCGGCGCGCATAGAGACGAATCTTTGACGCACTTCGTATGTTGGATCGAATTTTGGATCGAATTATGTTGGAAAATGTGTATGTTTGGGCAATCGTATGTAGAGGTTCTACTGTAGTTAAGTTCCTTTTTCAAATGCTGCCTCCAACATTTGCAGATATTAAAGGAGCATTGACAACGGGACATGCTGGCGTGACTTTTTTGCTATCTTAAGATTCACATCATGTCTGTATTAATAGGAGAGAGGTTTGTATTTAGAGGAGATTGGAAGCAGGTACAGCCATCCAGCAACACAGCAGGACTTCATTAAATGGAAATACATACATTTTTCTGATCTATCTATGTATAAAAATTGTACGGATATTGGTTCTAGCTGCACCCTTGTGAGACAACACTGAAATCTCCTCCTAGTCGTTATCATGGCGCTTCAGTTTGTTTCTCCTTTGCTTACTCATGCAGTATCTTCAGGAACATGTGCTTCAGAGGCGACGCCAGAGACACGGATCAGAGTGTCTAAAGCGGACGGAAGTTGTATATATGGCTGGCCCTCGTTATCGGGGTTTTTTTTTAACGCCTCCGTCCGTATGATAATGTAGTCTTCCTGATCCTGTCCTGGTTCCAAGTACCCCACAGGCGAGCCTGGCTGCAGAATGACCAAACGAGCATGTGGCACGGCCCCAACGCGCCGGGTGATCCGCAGCACGCCGCAGGGTTCACCACTATACAGCCTTATGTCTTCCACTGAGTAGGCGAGATGTGCTTATTCTCCTTCCTTTTTTTTTTTTTTATAAAATCCAGCAAATCACCACCTATCATTAAAAGCTTTGATTCTTATTGTTTTGACATCAACGCTTCACCCTGTAATTTATTAACTGTGGCAGTAATTATGGAAACTTGTTGTTGTTGTTGTCACTGTATGCATTTCTAAAGAACAGAAAATGTACTATGCACAGGAGCGCAAGAGGAAGTTATTCTTTGATTTATTGATTACCATATTTACTGTTGTTGTTGTTGTTGTTGTTGTTGACTGTCTTTCGGTTAAACTGCTGCGTTTAGTCCATTTTGAAGAGTCGAGATTCTCCGTCTCTCTGATTCTCTGTCAAGTCCGCAGCAAGAGAAAAAGGGTTATTTTCAGTTTTCTACAAAGAAACCTTGTGTGCTCATTTATCCAAGTTACCTAAAATAACTTTCCCCTCTGCCTAAATGAATATTTAAAATCAGAGTTACAGAGGATAATGCTGATATGCCCATGCCATGAATAATACAACATTTGATTCCAGCAGCCTTCCAAATGACACATATTAGTTTTGCTGGCATCTGTTTGAATAATCAGATTTAGATTTTTTATTTTTTCTTATTTTTTTTAATAGATTCGCCAATATTATAAAACAGGGTGTGTTTGAAATAACAAGGTATGTTGAGATGCTCACACTTTACTGAAAATAAAAATAGGAGGCACTAATGTTTTAGACGCTTTCACCATTTGTTCGATAACAGAAAATGAACCATTGACAGGCACAGGGTAAGGAAAGGTGTCACAATCCAGATAAATAGATTTAATGCCTTCCAACAGGCGTCACGTTTTCATTTTCTTATTTATGCTGTAATGTTTTCAAGCATTCCTTGAAATAATGGACAAACATCAGCAGGGGAAGAATCAAGAGGAGCAACTGACAAGGTTGGGATTAGCAACAGAAGGGTTATCTCAGACAGCTAACGAACTCTTTGCCACCCTCTGTCAGGTTAGTCTGAAATTAGAATAAGCTGCAGAGTTAAGAAGGAAACTGTCTCGGGATGTCCCAGATGTGGTACACGTGTGATCAAATGGCAACACAGTCGTAGAGCCACTACAAACAGATACAACCGTATGCGTGGCGATGATTTTTTAAAGAAACTAAGATCCATTAATGATTGATAAGGAGCTCCAGTATATTCATATTACTTGTCCAGCACATGTGCATGCGTGTTGATATGAGCTCTAAGAAAGTATTGGTTAATTTCAATACCACAGGATCGAAGGCCCACATCCTAACATTTTATGACAAGGTATACCAACACATCGATGCCATCTTGCAGAAAACCAGGTCCATAAATAAATAATTTTCCCAGTTTGGAGTGAAAGAACATGACTGGCCTGCGCAGCGTCCCTACCATAACCACATCAAACATCGTTGAGATCAAGTGGAACTCTGACTGCGAGCCAGGCCTTAATGCCCAACAATGGGCAGGACGAGAGCCAGTCCTTTCAGTCAGCCTCCAAAATCTTGTGTAAAGCTTTTCCCCAAGAACAACAGCCGTCCAGAAGTTTTTTTTTTTAGGGTGTTCAGGTGTTCATAAAACTTTTAACCATATATTATGCATGTACCGTATGCATGCATTTATAAAGTGTACCTGCATAAATTTGTTCTCCAGGCAATGACAAACTAGCCAGTGGTACAGACTTGTGAAACTGACATGGGAGAACATCAAACTTATTAAGTGGCTTTGTAAATTTAAAAGAAAGGTACTCAAACACTGCGATCACGGCTCTCTCAGTAGGAGCGTTGCCAGTGATGCCAAAGGGAGCTTTGATTGCAGCTTGCAGGTAACGTTCCTTTGTTTGTTAATCTTTGTGTCCACATTCCCACTGAAGTTTGTGCAGACGACTCGTCTCGCTTTGCAGGAATGCACGGTGGCTGTACTCACTGAAGTATGTCGATATGTCTGCATGGGTAGCTGTTGTATTTATCTTATTTTAGCAAGGATTCACTCGTAGTACAAGGCTGCTTGGGACGCGTTTTCACAGTTGAGTCGGATAAATGTGTTTGGTTTGTCCAAGTGCTCTTGACTTAGGTAGCAGTTCTGCAGCCATCAAACCAATTATATATCTTTAGGGATACAACGGTGACTGAATCCTCCCGCTTACTGCCAAAAAATAAATCAGAAATCAGAAAAGCTTTATTGATCCTCTGAGGGGAAATTTTAAACGCCATTTACAACCGAGCGATAGTTTTGCAAGCAAGAAAGCAGTGATGGTAGCTGTGCTCTCAGGGACAAACACTCAAAGACTTGTTCAGATTTTGCAAACAATGGAAGCCGGAGCTACGTGCTTGTGGATGTCATTTGCACGAAGCAGATAATGCCATCCTCTCTAATGAAGACTGTACAGTCTGCTCATGTCGCTGGAACGGAATTAAGGACATGGACCTATCCATCCACCCGTTTTAGAGTTGTTTGTCCTGGTCATGGTTGAAGTGGAGCAGCTTAATGTTCCCTTTGAAATTTCCTCCAGCTAATCCTGGTTGCAGGGTTGCGCCGAGGGAATGTTCTGATATTTATTGAGATATAATTATAAAACTAGGTCTGGGTCGCGGCAGTGGCATGCTTAGCAAAGTAGCCCACATGTCTTCCTTCCTAGCTGCTTCCGCTGGTTCGTAAAATAGATACCCCGAGGACGACCAGCGCGTTCTGGGCCTGCTTCGGCTAACCCGTACTGTCTAACCCTGTACGTTTGAATGGTTCACTGCGTCCAGCCGAGCGGAAAGATGTCGCTCCTCAAGTGGGTGAATTGTCTTCCTTATGATCTCCTCCCAGCAGCTGATGCTTGAGGCATCCTTGCTGCCTCATCGGGTTCCTCTCATTGCAAAGGAGCTACAGCTAATTCGTTTTTTTCTCCTAAATTGGTGAGTTTTTGTTATTTCATGACCAGCATTTCTATCACATGATGCTGTTCAAAGGAACGCCACAGTGAACATGGGAGCAGTGTTTCCAGGAATACGGTCTATTAGTAGAATCCAATCAATCCAAGGAAAGGGTCACTGAGGCCCACTTTCAGAGCACAACACTGGGGTTCGTGCTTATGGGTGAACGCCCAAGGCCGGATAACCCCTTTAGCTTCGCTGAGCACATCCTGGAAAAGCAACATGGGAAAGACACCTTGTAGGCTTTCTACCTGCAAGTCAAGGAGATGAGGGTCAGCAAGGTTTTCAGGGCAAAGGGAAGTGTAAGGATGGAACCAAGGGTTGTACATATTGGCATTGGGAACATGAAATCATTGCATTTTCAGGAAAACTTTTAACACACGATGTGTCACATTTAATTTACTATTATTTTCTTTGTTTTATTACGAGGTTGATAATTGATGCTCTATGTGATGTGGAATTCCAGCCCATAACAAAATGATGGAGGCATCCATTAGGCCCGCATGCATGCAAATCAGCAATTTAATCCCCTTGTGTCGTAAATTCAGTCTCCTGAGAGATGTTTGAACATGAAAAACAGGACATAATCCACAAAATGTTGTGTGGGTTTTTACCCAGTTTGGTGGAAAAATTAAAATCTGAATTTGCTGACCAATACAACAAATACAATAATTTTACTGGAGCTGTCAGCTTTATGTGCTTACACGCATTACCATAAACAGATCGGCAAGAAAACTTGTCACACAGAGCAAAAAAAAAAAAAAGCTTCAGAATGATGGAGCAGCAGCTGGACTAACATGATTTACAGGTGCTGGGCTTGTTGGACCTGATCGCATGGTAGAAAATTTATGTCCATAGTAACTGCAGAATTATTTCAGCTTCGTTTACTGAAGTGTGGTAGTTTGTGGGTTTAAAAAAAAAAGGTTTAAAAAGATGTTTCTTGGTTGGTTATGCAAGCTCTGTAGTGCCTGTCAGAGGAGGAAGTTTGAATAAGCTGCATCCAGAGGGTGAAGGTACAGGGGGCTCAAGCCACGTTCTTTGGATTTAGATCATGCTGGTATTTCAAGCCAGATCCCAACTCGCTACTCTCTGGAAGTGTAAAGAGAAAGGGAGGAAGAGCAACGGTAATCAGAGCTAATTAAGGATATGTATATGTGGTTGATGGTTAATGGATCACTCTAATTAATAACGAGACAGCAGGATGCAGACGGACTTCTTACTCAAAACAGCGATCTTTACTCTTCACATGCTGGCGTCCACAACAACTTCCTGACACACACCCTGTCACCTGACCGAACTGACCAATCAGGAGGAGGCAGAACCAAACTAGGCAAATGCAAGTTAACTATACAACAGTAGATTCACTGATTAACTTAGCTGCTTGTGCACACACCAATGAAAATATTTAAATACTAATTCTGCAAACATAAATGTAAACTGTTACTCAGGTAAGCACTATGAGTATTTTAACAAATTAACTTGAACATATGAATTTACATATTTTCCACTTCACTGTTCAATGTCCACTCGGCATAAATCGTTCTTCATTTATGAACCTTACATATATAAAAGATCGACGTAGCGATCGTGACGTCACTCATTGGTCGTCCGGTTCAGAGCCTTGAGTTTGGAATTTAACTGTTATCATCTGGATCTCTTGAAATTTGACATCTCAAGT
>NW_007578367.1:241474-243033 GCF_000690725.1 Stegastes partitus
TTTTTTTTGCAACCAATTCTTTACCTATTAGAAAGAATGGTGCTTCAGTATTGTTTTTCAGGCACTGAGGTTACTTACATCTCATTTATATAGTCTGACACTAATCAAAAATAGTTTATAGCTTATCCACAGCTGCTGCTTTAAATTATTTTGGCGGTCTAATCAAGAAAAAAGTCAGTGCACATTTGATGATAGTTTCCCTGCGGCTGTGCCAAAAACCGTACATCTAATACAGCACACTGTGCAGTTTCTTTAAAACGACAAACAAAATGACCCGCCGGACGCCTGGAAGCAGAACGAGGACTTGATTTGGTTCAGTTCACACATGAGTTTGCTGACAGCTCCACACAAAAGAAACAGGTAGATGGTAGTGTTTGTAGCACACACACACACACACACAAACACACACACACACACACAAAAAGAAATCTTATAAATGGGAGAAAATACACAATGTAAGTGGTAAGCTTTATGCCACATGCATTTGATTCTGCACATCAGTCAAATTAATGCCATGACAATGCTGCTGTTTCTCTGTGTGTGGTCAGAGTTGAAGCTATTACACGTCTGTAGTCCTCAAACCCCAAGTTACATTTGTAGAAACCCACCTGGGTGTTATGGATTGATGAGGAAATGACCCAAATGCAGACACGAAGGCAGGTGAAGGTAACAAAACACTTTAACCGAAACCTTACAGGTAAAAATGGAAAATCCAAACGGAATATCGAACTTGTACGTAATAAGCAAAACCCCCAAACTCCAAAAAAAAAGCTCTGAAAACACAGATCTGATGAGTGCAAGGAGCAGGAGGAGCACAGGATGAGCCGGCATATGACGAGGAAAACACAAGAACTGTTTTGGGAGACAATAAACAGGTGACTTATGAAACCAATGAAGGCAAAAAAGGAGGGAAAAACTGACAAAGGGACACAAGGTAAAAAAAGGACAAGGAAGGACTCATACAGATAGACAAACAGAGGGAGATATAAAGAGGGAATCACAGGAGTCACAAAGGAAAATACAATAGAAGGACTCTAACATAACACAAAAACAAAACCCAAAGACCGTGACACTGGGTCTCACTCAGCTGCCAAAACTGAAAGTAAAGATGATCAAGCAAAGTGAGGGAATGAAACTGAACAGTGCTTGTGATTTCTAACATCAGTTAGAATAGCAGCCTGGTTAGAAGTTTGAAAGTCTGTTTCACCTCTGCCTGGGTGTGGTTCGGCGTGGTCAGAAGTGCACTCTCTAGTGGGAGAGACTCGATGGACGGCTATGAAGTGCGCAGCAAGAAAACACGTGACCGACGAAAACAGCCAAAAGGCTTTTTCTAGGTTTGTGGGCCTCGAGAGGAGAGATCACCATTTCAATTGGCTCTTTTCAAAGCGAAGGAATGGCGCTTCGTCTTTGAACTCAGAAGAAACTGACTGTCGGCTCAGCTGCTTCAAGGTAGGCTGGAAACGGAGAGAGCTCACAGACGCCTTGATACCTGGAACTGGCTCTTGATTCCTCAAATACTCCTGGAGTATGTGATTCAGTTTGATGACTGTGTCAATAAA